>NC_082731.1:13664823-13744823 GCF_030144855.1 Hypanus sabinus
TGTGAATAGTTAAGTGCGTAGAAAATGAACTGATCTCCAGAAAAAGTTAAAGATGAAACATTCTTTTCAACATTTTAAGCAAGATTAGTGTATTATTTTTGTTTTGTACAAGTGAAAAAAAGGAAAGGAGCACCGTGCAAAAGTTTGGGCACCCAAGAGATTTGTGCTCTCAGACTTTAATTAGCTTGTTAGGGCTATAGCTTGTTCACAGTCATTGTCAGGGAAGGTCAGGTGATGCAAGTTTGATGCAAACCTCATCCTAACAATCAGCAGTCATGGGCTCCTCTAAGCAGCTGGCTAGCACTCTGAAAATTAAAATAAATGATGTCTACAAAGCAGGAGAAGGCTATAAGAAGATAGCGAAGCATTTTCAGGTAGCTGTTTCCTCAGTTCATAATGTAATTAAGAAATTGCAGTTAAAAGGAACGGTGGAGGTCAAGTTGAGGTCTGGAAGACCAAGAAAACTTTCCGAGAGAACTGCTCATAGGATTGCAAGAAAGGCAAATCAAAACCCCCGTTTGACCGCAGAAGACCTTCAGGAAGATTTAGCAGACTCTGGAGTGGTGGTGCACTGTTCTACGGTGCAGCAACACCTGCACAAATATGTTCTTCATGGAAGAGTCATCAGAAGAAAACCTTTCCTGCATCCTCATCACATAATTCAGCATCAGAAGTTTGCAAAGGAACATCTAAACAAGCCTGATGTATTTTGGAAATAAGTCCTGTGGACTGATCAAGTTAAAATAGAACTTTTTGGCCGCAATGAGCAAAAGTATGTTTGGAGAAAAAAGGGTGAAGAATTTCATGAAAGGAACACCTCTCCAACTGTTAAGCATGAGGGTGGATCAATAATGCTTTGGGCTTGTGTTGCAGCCAGTGGCATGGGGAACATTTCAATGGTAGACAGAAGAATGAATTCAATTAAATACCAGCAAATTCTGGAAGCAAACATCACTCCATCTGTAAAAAAGCTGAAGGTGAAAAGAGGATGGGTTCTACAACAAGATAATGATCCTAAACACACCTCAAAATCCACAATGGACTACCTCAAGAGGCGCAAGCTGCAGGTTTTGCCATGGCCCTCACAGTCCCCCGACCTAAACATCATCGAAAATCTGTGGATAGACCTCAAAAGAGCAGTGCATGCTAGACGGCCCAAGAATCTCACAGAACTTGAAGCCTTTTGTGAGGAAGAATGGGTGAAAACCCCCCCCAAGCAAGAATTGAAAGATTCTTAGCTGGCTACAGAAAGCGTTTACAAGCTGTGATACTTGCCAAAGTGGGTGTTACTAAGTACTGAACTTTTGAACAGTTTGAACAGGTGTCCAAACTTTTGCTTCGGGCCCTTATCCTTTTTTGTTATTTTTTTAAACTGTAAAAGATGAAAATAAAAAAGTAATCTTGCTTAAAATATTACAGAAATGTGTCATCTTTAACTTTATGCCTTTTGGAAGTCAGGTAATCTTTTACTCGCTTAGCTATTCACAGTAACAGGAATTTTGACTGGGGTGCCCAAACTTTTGCATGCCACTGTACATGATTATAAGAGACAAAGATGGAGTGGGCAGCCAGAGATCTTATGACATTGTGGGCATCACTGAGTCATGGCTGAAAGATTATAGTTGACAGTTTAACATCCAAGGTTACGCATTGTATCAAAAAGACAGGCAGGTAGGCAGAGGGGGTGGGGTGGCTCTGTTGATGTAAAAAATGAAATTGAATCCTTAGAAAGAAGCGATGTAGGATCAGCAGACGTAGAAGACGTAGCAGACGTAGGTAGAGTTAAGAAATTGCATGGGTAAAATGACCCTGATGCGAGTTAGATACAGGCCCCCGAACAGTAGTCTAGACGCGGAATATAAATTTCAATGGGAAATACAAAAGGCATGCAATAATAACGCTAGTCATGGGGGATTTCAGTATGAAGGTAGATTGGGAAAATCAGGTTGGTGCTGGGTCTCAAGAGAGACAATGTGTAGAATGCCTACGAAGTGGCTTTTTAAAGCAGCTTGCATGGAGCCCACTTACGGAAAGGCAGTTCCGGATTGGGTTCTGTGTAATGAGCCAGATCTGATTAAGGAGCCACAGGGGCACAATTCCAAGCATCCTGACTGGCTGCATCACTGCCTGGTATGGGAACTGTACTTCCCTCAATCGCAGGACTCTGCAGAGAGTGGTGCGGACAGCCCAGCGCATCTACAGATGTGAACTTCCCACGATTCAGGACATTTACAGAGACAGGTGCGTAAAAAGGACCCAAAGAATCACTGGGGACCCGAGTCACCCCAACCACAAACTGTTCCTGCTGCTACCATCCGGGAAACAGTACCGCAGCATAAAAGCCAGGACCAGCAGGCTCTGGGAACAGCTTCTTCCACCAGGCACCAGAATGATTAATACAATTGTATTTCTATGTAATATTGACTGTCCTGTTGTACATACTATTTTATTACAAATTACTATAAATTGGATATTTAGACAGGGACGTAATGTAGAAATTTCATGTATGTTAAGGAAGTAATAAAGTCAATTTAATTCAATATTTAGGAGGTAATGATCATAATTCACCCTGCAGTCTGAGAGGAAGAAGATAAAATCAGATGTATCAGTATTACAGTGGAGTAAAGGGAAATACAGAGGCATGAGAAAGCAGATGGCCAAAGTTGATTGGAAGGGGACACTAGCAGGGCTGACGGCAGAACAGCAATGGCTGGAGTTTCTGGAAGCAATTCAGAAGGTGCAGGATGGATACACCTGAAAGACGAATAAGTATTCTAAAGGGAGGATGAGGCAACCATGACTGATAAGGGATCAAATTCAGCAGAAAAGCAAAAGAGAGGGCAAATATTAGTGGGAGGTTAGAGATTGTGAAGCATTTAAAAACAACAGAAGGCAACAAAAAAGAACATGAGACAAAAGACGAAACATGGTTAACGAATAATATAAAAGAGGATATGAAAAGTTTTTTTTCAGATATATAAAGAATACTAGAGGAGCAGAAGTGGACATGGGTCTGTGGAAAATGATGCTGGAGAGGTAATAATGGAGGACAAAGAAATGGGGATGAATTTAATCAGTATCTTGCATCAATCTCTATGGAAGACAATAGCAGTGTGCCAGAAATTCGAGTGTATTGGGGGCAGAATTGAGTGGAGTTGCTATTACAAATGAGGTGGTGCTCAGAAAGCTGAAGGGTCTGAGGGTAGAAATCACTTGGACCAGATGGACTACTCTGCAAGTTCTGAAAGAGCGAGATGAAGGAATTGTGGACACATTAGTAATGATCTCTTAAGAATCGGTGGAGTCTAGAATGGTTCCGGAGGACAGGAAAACTTCAAATGCCACTCTACTCTTCAGGAAAGAAGTGAGGCAGAAGAAAGGAAATTATGGGCCAGCTTGCCTGGTTAGGAAGATGTTGGAGCCCATTCATTATTAAGGATGAGCTTTGGGGGTACTTGGAGGTACATGATAAAATAGGCCGAAGCCAGCATGGTTTCTTCAAGGGAAGATCTTGCCTGACAAACCTGTTAGAATTCTTTGAGGAAATAGCAGGCAGGTTAGACAAAAGAGAGTCAGTGGAGGTTGTTCACTTGGATTTTTCAGAAGCCCTTCGACAAGGAGTCGCACATGACAAGATCGGAGCTGTAGTATTACAGAAAAGAGACTAGCATAGATAGCAGATTGGCAGGCGGAACGGTGTGGAAATACAGGGGATGGTGTATGGGTTACAGATGAATCATCTGGATGATAGAATTGATGGCTGTGCGGCAAAGTTTGTGGACTATAGAGAAGACAGGTGGAGGGGCAGGTTGCTTTGGGGAAGCAGCAAGTCTGCCGAAAGACTTGGACAGATCGGGGGATTGGGTAAGTGTAGGGAAAGTGTATGGTCATACACTTTGGTAGAAGGAATAAAGGTGTAGACTATTTTCTCAACATGGAGAAAATTCAAAAATCGGAGGTGCAAAGGGATTTGGGTGCAGGATTCCCGAAAGGTTAACTTGCAGTTTGAGTCTGGGCTTTTTGACTTTTCCCCGTGTTTGGAATATGGTTTGAACACCTCACCATTCAATACCTGGACGATCATTTTCAGCTCAATGAGCTCTGAAATTTACATTTAAAGGTAAAGGTTTAAATGTAAAGGTTTGCAATGATGTGGCACCTGAACTCTTCTCACTGCGATTCCGATTCAGTGAGTTACTGTGAAGGACAACCGTTTACTACGTTGCCAAAGCTATCTGACAGATGACACATATACATTCTGCCCCCTTTCAGGCAAGTCCCGGAGACACAACAGACTGCGGATGCTGGAATCTGGAGGGATAAAATGGAGAGAGGCAGCACCAGAGGAGGGAAATGGACTGTCGGGCCACCAAGTTCCTCCAGCAGCTTATTGTTTGTTCAAGAAAATCCTGGACTTGCATGGAACTGCTTTACGTCTGGAATTAGCTGAGTGGTGGATTATCCGATAGCTGGGGTCCATCTGCAGAGATGTTGATCGGTAATTATTCCTGGTCTATTAATATTTTTAATTGGAAGGAATTTAGATAACGTGTCCCCTACATTATCAATTCTGTTTTACGTTAATTCCGTAAGGTGAGCTTTAATGGCGAGTCTCAAATACTTGGCAGTGATGAACTTGTGAATTCCATTCCAAGGCGAATTTTCTTCATGTGAGCTGCTGTGGCACAGAGGGACCCTGCGAGCTGTAGGCAGGTTAATCTGGCCAAGAGGTGAAGGGGAGCAGTTAGACAGCAGAAACGTAGCCAAAAGAATGTGTGAGTTGTGAAAGGCAGAGCAAGAGGACAAGCCATCCACTTTCCCGGGTGATCAGAAAAGAACTTTACGGGCATTGCTGAAGACAAGAAGATTGCAGAGAAAACAACCCCAGCTGATACTATAACCGAAGCTGACTGAGAAATCGAGTGACCCGAGATTAGACCGTAATACACTGGCGCAGAATTATAGGCCATTTGGCCCATCATGGCTGATCCTTTTTTTCCTCTTCCTCAACCCCACTTCCCGGCCTCCTCCCCGTAACCAATCAAGAACCTATCAATCTTTGCCTTAAGTACACCCAATGACTGCGTGGCAACAAATTCCACAAATTCACCACCCTCTGGCTAAAGAAATTTCTCCGCATCTGTTTTAAATGGACGCCCCTTTATCTTGAGGCTGTGCCCTCTTGTCCTAGACTCCCCCACCAGGGGAAACATCCTTTCCACATCTACTCCGTTTAGGCTTTTCAACATTCAAAAGGTTTCAATGAGATCTTCCCACCCCATCCTTCTAAATTCCAGCAAGTACAGACCCAGAGCCATCAAACATTCCTCGTATAATAACCCTTTCATTCCTGGAATCATCCTTGTGAACCTCCTCTGGACCTTCTCCAATGCCAGCACATCTCTTCTACGATGAGGAGCCCAAAACTGTTCATAATACCCAAGGTGAGGCCTCACCAGTGCCTTATAAAGCCTCAGCATCACATCCCTGCTCTTGTATTCTAGACCTCTTGAAACACTGAATTTGCCTTCCTCACCACCGACTCAACCTGCAAGTTAACCTTTAGAGTGTTCTGCACAAGGACTCCCAAGTCCTTGTGTTTCTCAAATTTTTGGATTTTCTCCCCGTTTAGAAAATAGTCTGCATATTCATTTCTACTACCAAAGTGCATGACCAAGCATTTTCCAATATTATATTTTATTTGCCACTTTCTTGCCCATTCTACTAATCTGTCTAAGTCCTTCTGCATCCTGTTTCCTCAACACTACCTGCCCCTCTACCAATCTTCGTATCACCTGCAAACTTGCAACAAAGCCATCTATTCCATCATCTAAGTCATTGATATACAGCATAAAAAGAAGTGGTCCCAAGACCGACCCCTGCAGAACACCACTAGTCACTGGCAGCCAAGCAGAAAAGGATCCTTTTATTCCCTCTCACTGCCTCCTACCAATCAGCCAATGCTCTAACCACTTAGTAACCTTCCTGTAATACCACAGGCTCTTAACTTGGTGAGCAGCCTCATGTGTGGCACCTTATCAAAGGACTTCTGCAAGTCCAAATATACAACATCAACTGCATCCCCTTTATCTATCCTACTTGTAATCTCCTCAAAGAATTCCAACAGGTTCACCAAGCAGGATTTTCCCTGATGGAAACCATGCTGACTTTGTACTATCTTGTCCTGTGTCACCAAGTACTCCATCACCTCATCCCTAACAATTGACTCTGACATCTTCCCAACCACTGAGGTCAGGCTAACTGGTCTATAATTTTCTTTCTGCTGCCTTCCTCCTTTCTTAAAGAGTGGAGTAACATTTGTGATTTTCCAGTCCTCTGGCACCGTGCCAGAGTCCAACAATTTTTTGAAAAATCATTTCTAATGCTGCCACAATCTCTATCGCTACCTCTTTCAGAACCCTAGAGTGCAGTTCATCTGGTCTGTGCAACTTACGTACCTTTAGGTCTTACAGCTTTTTGAGCACGTTCACCCGTGTAACTGCACTTACTTCTCTTCCTTCACACACTACAATATCTGGCACACTGCTAGTGTCTTCCACAGTGAAGACTGATGCAAAATACTCATTTAGTTCATCAGCCATCTCCTTGTCCCCCGTTATTATTTCTCCTGCCTCATTTTCTAGTGGTCCTTATCCACTGTCGTCTCTTTTTATTTTTTTACATACTTGAAAAAGCTTTTACTATCCACTTTACTAGCTTGCTTTCATATTTCATCTTTTCCCTTCTAATGAATCTTTTAGTTGCTCTCTCTAGGATTTTAAAACCTTCCCGAACCTCAAATTTTTGCTTTGTTGTATGCCCTGTCTTTAGTTTTTACAATAGCTTTGACTTCCCTTGTCAGCCACAGTTGTACTATTTTACCATTTGAGTATTTCTTCACTTTTGGAATACAAAAATCTTGCACCTTCCTAATTTTTCTCAGAAACGCACACCATTGCTACTCTGTTGTCCTTCCTGCCAACAGCTCCTTCCAATTTACTTTGGCCAACTCCTCTCTCATACCACTGTAATTTCCTTTACTCCACTGAAATACTGCTACATCAGACTTTACTTTGTCCCTATCAGATTTCAAGTTGAACTCAATCATATTGTGATCACTGGTTCCCATGGGTTCTTTTACCATAATCGCTTCCAGTTCATTACATACCACCCAATCCAGTATAGCTGATCCCCTAGTAGGCTCAACGACAAACTGCTCTAAAAAGCCATCTCTTGGGCATTCAACAGACTCACTCTCTTGAGATCCATTACCAACCTGATTTTCTCAATCCATCTGCATGTTAAAACCTTCCATTGTCCTTTTGACTCGCCTTTTCTATTTCCTGTTGCAATCTGTGGCCCACCTCCCAGCCACTGTTGGGAGGCCTGTGTACAACTGCCATCAGGGTCTTTTCACCCTTGCAGTTTCTTAACTCGACCCACAAGGATTCAACATCTTATGATCCTATGTCACATCTTTCGACTGATTTGATGCCACTCTTTACCAGCAGAGCCACGCCACCCCCTCTGCCTACCTTCCTATCCCTCCAATACAACGTGTAACCCTGGACATTCCGCTCCCAACTACAACCATCCTTCAGCCACGATTCAGCGATGGCTACAACCTCATTCCTGGATATCAATTCATTATTGAGTCCACATCACCAACTCCTTGTGGCCACCTTCTCCTGTCGGTCTGTACTGTCAGAAGAAGCTTTAAAGATGGTACTGGCACGTCTCTGCCTTCAGGATTTAAAAAGTCAGAGCCACAACTTTATTTTTTTTAAATCTGCATCAGTCCTGCAATACTGGCTCGGTGTATTTCACTCCCCGGCAGGCGCTGCTGCTCTGTATCTCACACTTTTTCACATCCCTCTGTCGGTGTTTGGACTCTCAAATTGTTCCCATTCGCACCTGGACCAGGTAACCTTACCCACAGTCCATCTCCATGCTCACCCCGACCTCACTGTACCAGATGCACCTCCTGCCCTCCCTGCAGCTGGACCAGCTTCTCCTCACTCCCATCTGTCCGACCCGAACCGACTCTCTTCCCACCACTGCAGAGTAGTCCCAGCTTTTCCTGGTTTGGGGGTAACTTCTTCCCCCTTTTCTGGGGAAGGGGCATTTACTCGGCTCCTCACGAAACGATTAAACCAGCCCCCACCTGTGCCCAGCGACGCGCCAACATCCTCCAGCTCCCGGCGCCGGCGCCCACCGGGCCTCCTGGGCCGGAAGTGCGTATCCTGCCCGCTGTCGTGCCCCGTTGCCGGCTGCTGCCCCCGTCCCAAGCTGAGCGATACCTCCCGGGGGGCAGAAACCGTCTCCGTGCCGACTGAAAACACGTCGCTCACCTGAGCAGGCGCCTCCGGCGCAGAGCCCAACGGCGACCCCTTGTAGACGTCACTTCCGGTATGAGGTGCGTGCGCATGCGAATTGGGAGCGGTGGGTGTTCGATTGAGCGCTTTCTGTGCCCCGATGATCTGTGGGTAGGAGTGACCACCATGAAAATCTTCTCAGGGTAACCCTGAAACCTGGAATGAAAAGAAGGGCAGCAAAATCATCGGCCCCCGAATTCCCCTCCCCGCAAAAAGAAACGAACATAAACGGAACAGGTGCGTCAATCCCTACATCCCTCCTCGCCGAACATAAATGGAACATGCAAGTCAATTTCCAAATCCCTCCTCCCGCACAAAAAAACGAACAAAACGGGTTTTATTAAATTCCAAACTCTTCACAGCTTCAGATTTTATCACCTTTCGTAACTGCGGTAATGAAGGAGCACAGAGACCAAATTATGTCTAGCAACAACCACGCAGCATCCATCTTCAAGGACCCCCACCACCCAGAACATGCTCTCTTCTCGCTGCTGCCAGAAGGCAGAGTTTCCTCAGGACTCACACCTCCAAGTTCAGGAACAGTTATTACCCCTCAACCATTAGACACTAGAACCAGAGGGGATAACTTCACTACCTGCCCCATCATTGAAAGGTTCCCACAACCAGTGGACACACTTTCGAGGACCCATCATCTCATGTTCTCGTTATGTATTGTTTGTTTGTTTATTTATTATTATTTTATCTTCTTTTTGTATTTGCACAGTTTATTCTCTTCAGCGCTCTGGCTGAATGCCCTCGTAAAGTGCCCTTTTATTGATTCTGTTATGGTTATTATTCTATAGATTACTGAGTGTGCTCACAGAATCTCAGGGTTGTATATGGTGACATGTATATACTTTGATAATAGATTTATTTTGAACTTTTGATATTATCTGTGATGTTGATCAACAAGTAAATATAGATCAAATCCTAAGAGAAGCACTCCTTAGATTTGCCAAACATTGTCAGGTTTATTTAATATTGGAAAATAGTCTTTGGAACAGTTATGAAGAGGGAAATGATCATCCTTTCAGATCAATGTCCCTTCAGCAACGGATCTTGAATGTTCACCTGAGATGATAACCCCAGGATCCCTGCTAGGGCTGGGCCACGGCTCATCCTCTGACATGCTTCACTGACAACCCTGCAGCTGCTTCTGACCGATACGGCATCCAGTCATCCTGTGATATTTGCTGACACTCTCTACTGGTACAAACATAGGTATTCGCTGGGACTGTGTGACATCCTTTCACCGTCTCCTCTGTCAAAGCCCAGCAGCACACTTCCCTGCAGAGGATGTGCAGTAATTGTGAGACAGCGACAGACTCGGTGGAAGCAGGGACTGATGAGGGTGAAGGCAGTTTATTGACACAGATCTTCCAAGCCCAGGAATGGAATGTCTTCCATGGGTAATATTAATAAATTAATTTAAGAAAGCTTTTGGCACATTGGCCTTCATAAATCAACGTGTTTGGAACAGAAACATAGAAAGTAGGTGCAGGAGTAGGCCATTCGGCCCTTCGAGCCTGCACCACCATTCAGTATGATCATGGCTGATTATCCAACTCAAAACCCTGTACCTGCTTTCTCTCCATACCCCCGATCCCTTTAGCCACAAGGGCCATATCTAACTCCCTCTTAAATATAGCCAATAGACAATAGGTGCAGAAGTAGACCATTCGGCCCCTCAAGTCTGCACCGCCATTCTGAGATCATGGCTGATCATTCACTATCAATACCCAGTCCCTGCCTTGTCCCCATATCCCTTGATTTCCCTATCCATCAGATATCTATCTAGCTCCTTCTTGAAAGCATCCAGAGAATTGGCCTCCACCGTCTTCCGAGGCAGTGCATTTCACACCTCCTCAACTCTGTTTTAAATAACTGACCAATGAACCGGCCTCAGCTGTTTCCTGTGGCAGAGAATTCCACAGATTCACCACTCTCTGTGTGAAGAAGTTTTTCCTCATCTCAGTCCTAAAAGGCTTCCCTATCCTTAAACTGTGACCCCTCATTCTGGACTTCCCCAACATTGGAAACAATCTTCCTGCATCTAGCCTGTCCAATCCCTTTAGAATTTTATATGTTTCAATAAGATCCCCCCTCAATCTTCTAAATTCCAGTGAGTATAAGCCTAGTCGATCCAGTCTTTCTTCATATAAAATTACTGCCATCCCAGGAATCAATCTGGTGAACCTTCTCTGTACTCCCTCTATGGCAAGAATGTCTTTCCTCAGATTAGGGGACCAAAACTGCACACAATATTCTAGGTGCGGTCTCACCAAGGCCTTGTACAACTGCAGTAGAACCTCCCTGCTCCTGTACTCAAATCCTTTTGCTATGAATGCCAACATACCATTTGCCTTTTTCACCGCCTGCTGTACCTGCATGCCCACCTTCAATGACTGGTGTACAATGACACCCAGGTCTTGTTGCAGGAGATGGGATGTTATAAGATATTAAGATGTTCTAAGCTGGATGAGACTAGTTTGGATTATTGTGTGTAGCTGGGGGTCACCTGCTTACAGGAAAGGTTGAAATAGCGCAGGGAAAATTTACAAGCTCTTGCCAGGCCTGGGGGACCCGAGTTATAAGGAAAACTTAGAATGCAGAAGACTGAGAAGAGATTTTTTTTGATAGAGGTGTACAAAATACAAAGTGATAAGAGATAGAGTAAATGCAAGCTGGCTTTTTCCACCGAGGGTGGGTGGGACAACAACTGGGGGGTTAAGGGTGAAACGTGAAAAGTTTAAGGGGGACATGAGGGGAAACTTTGTCACTCGGAGGGTCGTGAGAGTGTGGAATGAGCTGCCAGTGCAAGGGGTGCATGCAAGCCCTTTCAATGTTTGGATAGGTGCATGGACAGTCGGGGTAAGGAGGCCTGCAGGCTAATGGAAGAGGCCGTTTAAATGGTTGGGTATAGACTAGATGGGCTGAAGGGCCTGTTTTCTGTGCTGCACTTCTCAAATTACCCAAGGGCAGTCACATTCGATCCAGTGCACAACCGTCTTCACTTCAATAAAGCGATGGCCAATCTGTAAATGTTGGTATATCAGTGAACATTTTTTATCTCTAACTAAATAATTTAATTCCAATTAATTAAAGAAGATTCAGGAGCACTGTCAGCTGGGGAGTGGACTGTATTGGTCTTTGACATATTTCACTCTATGTAAAGCTCATCTTTAAATAGGATTTTATCTTTATTTGAAAACAAAAGTATCATAAAAGGCTGAATTGGACAAATAAAGGCAACAAGTGAGAAGCGAGGAGACCAACAGAGAAAAAGGCTGTAAACGGAGTTGAGTTTATTGTTGTCACAGGCACTGAGACACAGTGAAAATCCTGTCTTGCAGACCGGTAGTACTGGGACTTCCTTACTGTAAAAAGACAAATTGGTCAAATGTGTTCAGGAAAATTTTGGGGGGTATTTAAAGCGGACCTTGATGGGTTCTTGACGGGTGAGGGCGTTGAGCTGGGATCGGGGGGGGGGGGGAATGGCTTAATTCAGCTCTGACGTCTTGCGGTCTTAAGGTCAGGAGTGCGACACATAAATAGTATTGTGTGCAGAAAGGAGAACTATGCCGGGAATGTGGCGGGGGTGGGGGGAAGCGGAGGCAAGCGACAAGCAATGAAATGCAGCAGCCGGAGGCGCTTGGTCCTCGGACACTTCCCCGTCTCTCCTCAAACCCCACCGCCGCCGAGAGGGGGCCCCAGCACTCCCTCTGCAACCTGCCGCTTGGGCATGCGGTCCCAGTGGCTCGGAGTCGTTGCTGGAACTTGCTCCCCGGCATCGTCTCCCGCCCGCCTCGCCCTCTCCCCGCACGGCTGGGCGAGCGTCCGGGCCGCCGACTCCACGGCGGGCACAGTGACAGATGGAGGAGGGGGTTGTCAGGGGGGCCAGAGAGAGAGAGCTTCAGTGAGTGTGCAGATCTGAGAAATGGAAAACAGTGTGTGGAAGTTTTTAAAAAAACATCATTTTTAGCAGGAAACTATTTTTTAAAGGCAGTGATAAGAAGAGACTGCAGAGCCCTGAGACGGAAAAGCATTTCAGAATTGGGTGCATTATCATTGGAATTAGTTATTATTGTCACAGTGTCTTGCAAGCTGTTCATACAGATTAATTCATTACACAGAGCATGGAGACAGATCAGGCTGCCCCTGTGGCCCCTCCCACAGACCGTGGCTCCTCCCACACTGTCTCCCTCTGGTGAACTACATATACCTGTCTGGACACGCCCCCTGCTGACTGCCCCTGTGGCTCCTCCCACAGACCGTGGCTCCTCCCACACTGTCTCCCTGTGGTGAACTACATATACCTGTCTGGACACGCCCCCTGCTGACTGCCCCTGTGGCTCCTCCCACTGACCGTGGCTCCTCCCACACTGTGGTGAACTACATATACCTGTCTGGACACGCCCCCTCCTGACTGCTCCTGTGGCTCCTCCCACTGACTGTGGCTCCTCCCACACTGTCTCCCTGTGGTGAACTACATATACCTGTCTGGACACGCCCCCTGCTGACTGCCCCTGTGGCCCCTCCCACAGACCGTGGCTCCTCCTACACTGTCTCCCTGTGGTGAACTACATATACCTGTCTGGACACGCCCCCTGCTGACTGCTCCTGTGGTCCCTCCCACAGACCCCGGTATAAAGGTGATCAAGGCCTGAGCCTGGCCTCTCAGTCTCCAGGATGTAGTATGGTGGTCACTCATTGTCTGTACCTTCTTCCAGTCAATAAAAGCCGATATCTCGCCTCCACGTCCGAGAGAGAGCTATTGATGGTGCATCACAGGGAACTCCTCTGCAGATGCTGAACCATTTTGTTCCCCCTTGTTCCATTTGCACTGTTGTAAAGACTGCCCACGAGGTTCCCGTACAGCCACGTTTCCTAATGTGATCCATAGTTTGTCCTGATGGACACAGCCAAAGGCCTTGCTGGGGTCAATACTCCACGTCTAGTCATCCTCCTGGTATTCTTTTGTCTTCTCGAGAATGCATCTCACATCTACAAAGATGTCTCTTGTTTCCCTTCCTTTCCTGAAATCTGTTTGCACTTCGGGAAGCTCCCACTGTAAACAAGATTGAAGCCTTTTCTGATTGATCTTCAGTAAAAGCTTGCTGGCGTGAGGAATGAGGGTGATCATTTCCACACTAGGCCAGATCATGTTGGTAACAAACACAGATTTCCTCCGTCACTTGGCCATGACCTTGTCTCCCAGATCAGCTGATTGACGAGGAAATTGAGGGGTGAGATCCGTTGGCAGAATAATCAATAACCTGCATTGTGCTGATGACACGACAATACTGGCTGTAATCGAAAAAGTCCCGAAGCATCTGATAACCATCGAGGAACGCAGCCCCTGGATGGGCTGCACTCTAACCTGAAGAAAACTAAATTGTTGGCCACTGGCAGCACTACCAATTTGAATCTTGATGGAGAGGAAATTGAAGTGGTTGATGCTTTCAACTTACTTGGATCAATGATTAACACTGAAGCAGTAAGCAGCCAAGAAATCCAGTGAAGAATCTCCCATGAAGAAGATCTAGGGGACTGGGATCCATCTCTACATACAAAGATTCAACATGCAGGTGATGGTATCTCAACAACGTTGTATGTTGTGAAAGTTGGAAGGTAAAGAAGAAGGATGGGAAGTGTTTAATGCCTTTGAACTGTGGTGCTGGAGAAAAATACTTCACGTCTCGTGGACATCTCACAGAACAAACAATCAGTCCCCAACGAAATCAAACCAAGTCCCTCTCTGGAGGCTCAAATGACAAGTCTCTGCCTATTGTACTTTGGGCACATCATGCAAAGAAACAGCTCCCTGGAAAAGGATATCATTGCTTGAGAAGGTGGAAGGGCAACGGAAGAGAGGAAGGTCGCTAATCAGATAGACAGACACAGTAAGGACAGCTATGAATGCAACATTATCTACAATGAGCCTTTGCGAGGATCAAAACTCATTTAGGGCAACTATCTATAGGGTCACCATGAGTTGCCTGTTCTCCATCTCCCTCTGGTGCTCCCCTCCCACTTCCTTTCTCCCTAGGCCTCCCGTCCCATGATCCTTTCCCTTCTCCAGCTCTGTATCCCTTTTGCCAATCACCTTTCCGGCTCTCAGCTTCACCCCCCCCCTCCGGTCTTCTCCTATCATTTCAGATTCCCCCCCCCTCCTACTTTCAAATCTCTTACTATCTTTCCTTTCAGTTAGTCCTGACGAAGGGTCCCGGCCCGAAACGTCGACAGTGCTTCTCCCTATAGATGCTGCCTGGCCTGCTGTGTTCCACCAGCATTTTGTGTGTGTTGTTGTTAATGTTGACAGTGCTTCTCCCTGTAGATGCTGCCTGGCCTGCTGTGTTCCACCAGCATTTTGTGTGTGTTGTTGTTAATGTCGACAGTGCTTCTCCCTATAGATGCTGCCTGGCCTGCTGTGTTCCACCAGCATTTTGTGTGTGTTGTTAATGTCGACAGTGCTTCTCCCTGTAGATGCTGCCTGGCCTGCTGTGTTCCACCAGCATTTTGTGTGTGTTGTTAATGTCGACAGTGCTTCTCCCTATAGATGCTGCCTGGCCTGCTGTGTTCCACCAGCATTTTGTGTGTGTTGTTAATGTCGACAGTGCTTCTCCCTGTAGATGCTGCCTGGCCTGCTGTGTTCCACCAGCATTTTGTGTGTGCTGCTACCGTTTTCAAATAATGGTTGCCCATTGTGGGACACCACTGCAGCCTAACAACGGGAAACTATTACAGCTCAGTGCCTCGAAGCTCAGAGTTCAGTTCCAACGGCATCTCTAAGGACTTTGTACGTCTTCCCCTGGGCATGCGTGTGATTTCTCCACTGTTCTCGCACAAACCAGAGATGCACAGGTTAGTAGGCTATTTGGTCATTGTAAATTGTCCAGTGATTAGGCTGGGGTTAAATTAGGGGTTGCTGGGCAACACGGCCCCAAGTGTTGGAAGGGTCTGTTCCACACTGTATCTCTAAATAAAATAAATTTACTGGAGGGCTGAGGGGAAATGGTGATTCTCAGAGGATGGTGAGTGTTTGCAACACTCTTCCCCAAAAGGCGGCCAGTTCAGATTGGTAACATCTCCTCCACAATCTCCATCACAGGGCTGTGTGCTTATGCCCCTGCTCTACTGTGTGTCCAAGGCTGTGTTCAAGTGTGCCGAGCACAGCACGGTCGTGGGCCAAATTGCAGGTGGAGACGAACCAGCAAACCGATTGCTGAAGGAGGGAGATAGAAATTCCGGTCGTGTGCTGCCACAACAGCAACTTCTCACTCAACACCAGCAAAACAAAAGAGCTGGCTACTGACTACGGGAAGAGGAAACTGGAGGTCCATGAGCCGTGACCATATTATCACCGGAAAAGACCTCCCCAACACTTACCACATACATGTGGACTGTGCCACAAGAAAGCACCATCCATCATCAAGGAGCCCCGCCATCTAGGCCATGATCTCTGCTGTTTGGAAAGAGGTTCAGGAAGCTAGGTCCAAGACCACCGGGTTTAGGAACAGCAATTACGCTACAACCATCAGGCTCCTGAACCAGTGTGGATAACTTCACCCACCCCAACACTGAACTGATTCCACACATCAGGCTCCTGAACCAGTGTGGATAACTTCACTCACCCCAACACTGAACTGATTCCACACATCAGGCTCCTGAACCAGTGTGGATAACTTCACTCACCCCAACACTGAACTGATTCCACACATCAGGCTCCTGAACCAGTGTGGATAACTTCACTCACCCCAACACTGAACTGATTCCACAATCTAAGGACTCACTTTCAAGGACTCTACAACTCATGCTCTGAATATTAATAGTTTATGTATTTATGTTGGTGTGTGTGTGTGTGTGTGTATATATATATATATATATATATATATATATATAAAAGCATTTGCTGCCTGTTTGCACCATTGACGTCCCCCATCCCTGTACGTCCTTGGCCACAGATGCAGAAAGATCCTTCATTGCTGTTTCCATAACAGTTTCGTTTGGCCAGTCAGCGTTGTTAGCTCCAAGCCGAACCCCCAGACCCGAGGGATTAGTGGGCCACTCTCAGTCTGATCTCTACCCTTTGACCTGTTTGGCATGGGTCCAGCCAACATCGTTCTCTCTGGGTCATTGATGCACGCAAGCCTCTAAACCACAAGTTTGTTTTTCTCTTGAAGAATATTTATTTATTTATTTATTATTTGTTTGTTTATTTGCAATTTGTCTTCTTTTGCATGTTGTTTACCGTTCTTGTGGCATGTGTAATTTTTCGTTGATTCTATTAGATTTCTTGTTCTACCGTGAATGCCTACAAGAAAATGAATCCAGGGTTGTAAATGGTGACATGTATGGACTTTGATAATAAATTTACTTTGAACTTTGAGATTAATCCTGTTCCCAATTAACATATTCATAGCTCCATATCCTTTGATTCCTCTAATATTCAAAATCCACTCAAACACTTTAGGTTCCTCAGCCTATCAGGGTCAATAAATTCAAAAAAAAATAATCGCCAACTGAGTGAAGGAATGTACCTTCATTTCACATCTAAATAGCTTACTTTTAGTTCTGAGATTGTGGTTCCAGATTTTCAACTCTATAGACGGGAAGCATCATCCCCTTTGTGAGCTTTAGCTGTCATGTTGTGTGTCACAATGAGGCCACTTCTCATTCTTCTGCACCCCAAAGGATACAGAACTAGCCTGCTTAGTTTCTTTACATATGGCGGCCTCATCACCCTTAGAACTAGTCTGTTAAATCTCTACTACACTCGTTGAATAGTAGGTTTGTCCTACTGCATGTCTGTCGGTCAGTGATGGCCATGGATATTCTGTCCTAGCTGTCTAGATACACAAGCCTGGACAGTACGATACGGAGATCTAGCTGTTGCCCACGTAGCAAGCTCCCCCTCCCCACTCACCTGATGAATCCAAAGCAACGACAGAGACCGATACAGTTTACTTTACTTTAGTGTCACCAGGCAATTGATACCAGAGCGTACAATCATCACTGCGATATTTGATTCTGCGCTTCGCGCTCCCTGAAGTACAAATCGAAGTAAATATAATAAAAATTGAAATCATAAATCATAATTAGAAAGTAGAAAAGGGAAAGTAAGGTAGTGCAAGTCGGGTCCGGATATTTGGAAGGTACGGCCCAGATCCGGGTCAGGATCCGTTCAGCAGTCTTATCACAGTTGCAGTTCCCAAATCTGGCCGTACGAATCTTCAAGCTCCTGAACCTTCTCCCAGAGGGAAGAGAGACAAAATGTGTGTTGGCTGGGTGGGTCATGTCCTTGATTACCCTGGCAGCACTGCTCTGACAGCGTGTGGTGTGAAGTGAGTCCAAGGATGGAAGATTGGTTTGTGTGATGTGCTGGGCTGTGTTCACGATCTTCTGCAGCTTCTTCCGGTCTTGGACAGGACAACTTCCATACCAGGTTGTGATGCACCCTAGAAGAATGCTTTCTACGGTGCACCTATAAAAATTAGTGAGGGTTTTAGTGGTCAGGCCAAATTTCTCCAGCTTTCTCAGGAAGTAAAGGCGCTGGTGGGCCTCCTTGGCAGTGGACTCTGCTTGATTAGACCAAGTCAGGACATTTGTGATATTGACCCCGAGGAACTTAAAGCTTTTGACCTGTTCCACCTACGCACCACCGATGTAGATGGGGTCGTGCGGTACGACCAGTGTCTCCGGAGTTGCCAATCAGCGTTCGAACTTTAGGGACTCAGCTCCAGATTTTTCCCTCGGTTTACTCCCAAAGCCTTCCCCGTGAGTGGGCACAGCCGCAAGGCAGCGGAGGATTGAGATCAGAATTTTCCTTCTCTGAGATGAGCTCCATCTGTTTAGTTATACAGAACATAGAACAGTACATCACAGTGCTGGTCCTTTGGCCTAGGACGTTGTGCCAACCTTTATTAATCTCTTCCACGATCAATCTAACTCTTGCCCCCTACGCAGCCCATAGCCCTCCATTGACATCTTCCCAATCTCCCCTCACTCACCATGATGTGAATGTCCTGTGGTATTGGCCGCTGCTATCCTGGCTTGTACACCTCTGTCAATTTGCCTCTTGTCCTCCTTCACTCCAAAGGGAGAAGCCCCAGCTCACTTATCCCACTTTCCTCCTAAGACATGCTCTCTAATTCGGGCAGCATCTTGATAAATCTGCTCTGCACCCTTTCTAAGGCTTCCTCATCCTTCTATAACGAGGTGCCCTGAACGACAGAACATATTCCTATGTTGTCTAACTGGTGTTTCATACAGCTGCAACCTCGTGGTTCTTGAAGTCAATTCCCTGTCCGATAAAGGCCAACTCACCATATGCCTTATTAACCAATCTATCAATCTGCGCTGCAACTTCGCAGGATCCCCAAGATTCCTCCGTTCCACTGCACTGCTAAGTATTCTACCATTAACCCTGTATCCTGCCATTAACCTTGTATCCTGCCATTAACCCTGTATTCTGCCATTAACCTTGTATCCTGCCATTAACCTTGTATCCTGCCATTAACCCTGCATCCTGCCATTAACCCTGTATTGTCATTAACCCTGTATTCTGCCATTAACCCTGTATCCTGCCATTAACCCTGTATCCTACCATTAACCCTGTATTGTCATTAACCCTGTATTCTGCCATTAACCCTGCATCCTGCCATTAACCCTGTATCCTACCATTAACCCTGTATTGTCATTAACCCTGTATCCTGCCATTAACCCTGTATTGTCATTAACCCTGTATTCTGCCACTAACCCTGTATTCTGCCATTAACCCTGTATCCTGCCATTAACCCTGTATTGTCATTAACCCTGTATTCTGCCATTAACCCTGCATCCTGCCATTAACCCTGTATCCTGCCATTAACCCTGTATTGTCATTAACCCTGTATTCTGCCATTAACCCTGTATCCTGTGATTAACCCTGTATTGTCATTAACCCTGTATTGTCATTAACCCTGTATTGTCATTAACCCTGTATTCTGCCATTAACCCTGTATCCTGCCATTAACCCTGTATTCTGCCATTAACCCTGTATCCTGTGATTAACCCTGTATTGTCATTAACCCTGTATTGTCATTAACCCTGTATTCTGCCATTAACCCTGTATTGTCATTAACCCTGTATTCTGCCATTAACCCTGTATCCTGTGATTAACCCTGTATTGTCATTAACCCTATTCTGCCACTAACCCTGTATTCTGCCATTAACCCTGTATCCTGCCATTAACCCTGTATTCTGCCATTAACCCTGTATCCTGTGATTAACCCTGTATTGTCATTAACCCTATTCTGCCACTAACCCTGTATTCTGCCATTAACCCTGTATCCTGCCATTAACCCTGTATTCTGCCATTAACCCTGTATCCTGCCATTAACCCTGTATTGTCATTAACCCTGTATTGTCATTAACCCTGTATTCTTCCATTAACCCTGTATCCTGCCATTAACCCTGTATCCTGCCTTCAAGTCCAATCTTCTAAAGTATATAACTTCACACTTTTACATCGACCAAAACTGCATATAGTTCATACTTTGAGTCACCAATGCCTTTCAAAACTTGTACAAACTTGTAAAACTTGTACCTTTACCTTCTACTCAAATCAAATAAAGACCAAGATACTAATTGCCTGTTCCTGCTGGGTATTAGCTTCGTGTGACTTGTGTACGGAGCTTCAGATGTTCCTTCTATCGAACAATATTACTTGATCTTTTGTCATAAAAACTTACTCACTCAGCATTTCACTTTTCTACATCCGTTTGAAGCCTCTGACCATCCTCCTCACTAACTTCTTCCCACTTAAGCACAAGAGATTCTGCAGATGCTGGAAATCCAGAGCAACAAGCATAACATGGTGCAGAAACTCAGCAGGCCAGGCAGCATCCGTAGAGAGGAATGAACAGTCGACGTTTTGGACCAAGAACCTTCATCGGAACAGGAAAGGAAAGGGGCAGAAGCCAGAGTAAACCAGTTAGGGGAGGGGAAGGGGTACAAGTTAGAAGGTGATAGGTGAAACCAGTTGTGGGGGGGGGGGGAGAGAAATAGGCCAGTGGGGGCAGGGAGGATGAAGTGAGAAGCTAGGCTGTGATAGGTGAAAAAGGTAAATAGCTGACGGAGATATAATCTGATGGGAGAAGCGGGTGGTATGTAGGAGAAAGGGAAGGAGGAGGGACACCAGAGAGGTGATAAGTAGATGAGGAGGAGAAATCGATGTTCATACCATCAGGTTGGAGGCTGCCCAGATGAAAAATGAGGCTTTGCCCCTCCAACCTGAGTGTGGCCTCAAAGTGGCTGCAGACTTGACATGTCAGAACGGGAGAGGGAAGATGTAAATGCCCTAAGCTTCTCGCTTAGTTTCATCTCATCGGCAAATTTGGAGATTTACTGCATTTGGTTTGTTACGTACCCCGTAACTGGGTGTCTGACCAGCAGAGAAAGAAGAATCCGTTGGAGTCTGGTGGTACCAGACTAAAGGTGTTTATTAGTAAACTACACAATGCAATATCAAAAACGCAGCCTCATCAGTTGGTTTAGAGAGGGAGCCTAAATGTCTTCGAAAGGCAGTGACCCAGGAAGGCAGATTCTGTCATTAAGGACAGTCACCATCGTGATATGCTCTCTCCTCATTACTATCACCAGAGGAAGATGCACACTCAACATTTCAGAAACAGCTCTTTCATCAGATTTCTGAAAAGTCCATGAACCCTAACTTTTACACTATTTAGCTTACTGCCATTTAAAGAAACTTTTGAATGTCACAAACAAGAGAAGGTCTGCAGATGCTGGAAATCCAAGTAAGACACACTGAAAGCTGGAGGAACTCAGCAAGCCGGGCAGCATCTGTGGAAAGGACAAAGCAGTCGACATTTCGAGCTGAGACCCTTCATCAGGACAGGAAAAAGAGATGAGAAGTCAGAGAAAGAAGGTGGGGGAGGTGAGGAAGAAATACAAGGCGGCAGGTGATGGGTGAAACCGGGAGGGAGAAAGGGTGACGTATAGAGCTGGGAAGCTGATTGGTGAAAGAGATACGGGGCTGGAGGAGGGGAAATCCGATAAGAGAGGGCAGAAGGCTTTGGAAGAAAGG
Organism: Hypanus sabinus; assembly: GCF_030144855.1. NCBI lineage: Eukaryota > Metazoa > Chordata > Chondrichthyes > Myliobatiformes > Dasyatidae > Hypanus > Hypanus sabinus. The sequence continues at coordinate 13,686,286 of NC_082731.1, forward strand.
GAAGGGGGAGGAGCACAGAGGGAGGTGATGGGTAGGTAAGGAGATAAGGTGAGAGAGGTAAACGGGAATGGGGAATGGTGAAGTGGGAACCAGAAGTTAGAGAAATCAATGTTCATGCCATTGGGTTGGAGGAATACCCAGACAGAATATAAGATGTTGTTCCTCACACCTGACTGTGGTCTCATCGCAGTGGTAGAAGAAGCCATCGGCTGACATGGTGGAATGGGAATGGGAAGTAGAATTAAAACGGCTGGCCACTGGGAGATCCCGCTTGCTCGGCAAAGCCGTCTCTCAATCTACACTGGGTCTCACCGATATTCAGGAGGCCCCACTGGGAGCACCGGATACAGTAGGTGACCCCAACAGACTCCCAGGTGAACTGTCACCTCACCTGCAAGGACTGTTTGGGGCCCTGAATGGTAGTGAGGGAGGAGGTGTAGGGGCAGGTAGTAGTCGACCAACCGATGACAAAGATAGTGGAGACCACCTGGTAATAAGCTGCTTAATTTGGTCAATTAAAGGTAAAAAATTAACTTTAAATAAATCTTTGTTTTTTAGTAATTTTAATACCTAAATAAGTAAAATAATCTGTAACAACTTTAAATGGTGAATGTTTATAAATTGGAACTTGCATATTTAATGGAAATAATTCGCTCTTGTTAAAATTCAATTTATAACCAGAAAAGTTACTAAACTGAGCAAGCAAGGACGAAATAGCAGGAATAGATCTCTCAGGGTCGGATATGTATAGTAACAAATCATCAGCGTATAATAACTTATACGTCCCCTCCCCATGAGTAATACCCAAAATATTAGGTGATTTACGAATGGCTATAGCCAAAGGTTCCAAAACAATGTCAAATAGTAAAGGACTTAAAGGACAGCCTTGTCTCGTACCATGGAATAACTGATAAAAAGGAGATCTTTGATTATTGGTAAAAACCGAAGCCAAGGGTTTATAGTGTATTAATTTAATCCATGATATAAATTTTGAACTAAAATTAAAATGCTGCAACGTATTAAGTAAATATGGCCATTCAACTCTATCAAATGCTTTTTCAGCATCTAACGAAATGACACGTTCTGGTATTTTGGGTGAAGTCGTATAAATAATATTAATTAATTTTCTAATGTTAAAAGATGAATAATGATTTTTAATAAATCCAGTCTGAATTACTTTTCACGATGTATGTCAATGATTTGGACTATGGTATTAAGGGATTTGTGGTTAGATTTGCCAATGATACAAAGAGGAGCGGGTAGTGTTGAGGAAACAGAGCCTGCAGAGAGACTTAGATAGTTTAGGGGAACGGGCAAAGACTATTATTTAGATGTGGAGAGAATTCAAAATGCAGAGATGCAAAGAGACTTGGGAGTCCTTGTGCAAGATAACCTGCAGGTTGAGTCCGTGGTGAAGAAGGTGAATGCAATGTTCACGTTCATTTCTAGAAGAATAGAATATAAGAGCAGGGATGTGATGTTGAGGCTCTATAAGGCACTTGTGAGACCACACTTGGAGTATTGTGTGCAATTTTGGGTTCCTTATTTTAGAAAGGATATACTGACATTGGAGAAGGTTCAGAGAAGATTCACAAGAATGATTCCAGGAATGAAAGGGTTACCGTACGAGGAACGTCTGGCAGCTCTTGGGCTGTATTCTCTGGAGCTCAGGAGAATGAGGAGGGATTCCAAATGTTAAAGGGCCTGAACAGATTAAAAATGGCAAAATTATTTCCCATGGTAAGGGATTCTAGAACAAGACAGCATGACTTCAGGATTGAAGGACATCCATTTAGAACTGAGATGCTGAGAAATTACTTTAGTCAGAGGGTGGTGAATCTGTGGAATTTGTTGCCTCCAGCAGCTGTGGAGGCCAAGTCATTGGGTGTATTTAAGGCAGAGATAGATAGGGTCTTGATTAGCCAGGGCATCAAAGGGTATGGGGAGAAGGCTGGGGAGTGGGGATGACTGGAAGAATCAGATCAGCCCATGATTGAATGGTGGAGCAGACTTGATGGGCCGAATGGCCTATTCCTGCTCCTATATCTTATGGGGTCTAAGTGAAATTATCGGCTGTGGAAATAGTTTAATGATGGGATAAGTGAGTGAAGTTCTCCCCTTTTATTCAAGAGCCTGATGGTTGAGGGGTAGTAACTGTTCTTGAACCTGGTGGTGCGAGTCCTGAGGCTCCTGTACCTTACACCTGATGGCAGCAGCGAGAGAAGAGAGCATGACCTGTGTGATAGGGATCTCTGATGGTGAATGCTGCTTTCCTACGACAGTGTTTCATGTAGATGTGCTCAGTGGTCGGGAGGGCTTTCCCCGTGATGTACTGGGCCAAATCCACTACCTTTTGTAGGATTTTCTGTTCAGACACATTACTGTTTCCATCTCAGGCTACGGTGCAGCCTATGATTACACTCTCCACTACACATCTATAGAGGTTTTAGATGTCATGTCAAATCTCCTAAGGAAGTAGAGGCACTGATGTGCTTTCTTCACAATTGCATTTACGTGCTGGGTCCAGGACAGGGCCTCTGAAATAGTAACACACTGAGTTGCTGACCCTCTCCAACTCTGATCCTCCGATGAGGACTGGCCCACGGACCTCTGGGTTCCCTCTCCTGAAGTCTATTATCAGCTCCTCGGTCTTGCTGACATCGAGTGAGAGGTTGTTGTTGTGGCACCACTCAGTCAGATTTTCAATCTCCCTCCTATAGGCTGATTCATCACCACCTAGGCCCACGACAGTGGTGTCGACAGCAAACCTGAATATGGCACCGGAGCTGTGCTTAGCCGCACAGTCATCGTGTAAACCAGGGGGCTGAGCCCACAGCCCTAGGCACTCGTCACTATTTTAGGAACAGATTCTTCCTCCCTGCTGTAAGGTGTCTGAAATATCCACAAGCCCATGATCACTGCCTCCCTGTTCCTCTTTTGCACTGGTTATTTATTTTTGATTTGCATGTCCTGCGGTCTCAGTGATAGCATGCATCCTAGTCAGACTTTTCAATGCCTCGGTAAAGTGGACCTACCCAACCCCAACGTCCTCTCCTCTCCCCTCGGGCAGAGGATATACAAATCCTGAAAGCACATCCCACCAGGTTCAAGGACAGCTTTTATAAATCTATTAATGATTCCCGAGTACGATGAGGTGGAACCTCGACCTCACAACCTACCTTGTTGTGACCCTGCACTTGATTGTTTCCCTGCAATGCACTCTCTCTGTAGCTGTTACACTTTATTCCCTTTTATCTTGTTCTACCACAATGCACTGTGTAATGAATTGATCCATGTGAACAGTTTGTTTCCCTGCAATGCACTCTCTCTGTAGCTGTTACACTTTATTCCCTTTTATCTTGTTCTACCACAATGCACTGTGTAATGAATTGATCCATGTGAACAGAATGGAAGACAAGCTTTTCACTGTGACAATAATAAACCAATTCCAGAACATTAACTGGAATTCATAAACAGATGGGGAATGCATATTTCCACCTGTTGAAGCTGTAAGAGGAGGTTACCGGTAATTATTAAATCAGAACAATATAGGTTTAAGATGGTGCCACTGAAGACATGCAACAGCTTCCTGTGGTTCAAAAGCAAAGGAATCTGACTAAGAACATTAATAACGACACTTTTTATTTATTAGTTTTTTTTAATACATTTTCTACATAACTACAGATTTAAAAAAACATCCCAGATCAAAATGAAGGAATAATGACACTTTTTGTAAGTAGACTGTGGTACATTTTCACTGCAAGCAATGAGGAGGCAAGTCAGGTCGAGAGACGAGCCCTGCTGCTGTGCTGTCAAAATTGACGCAGTTGGGAGTTGGGACTGCGTTGGTTGGAGTAGACCGTTCGGAGGGGAGAAGACCGGATGGAGGGGTTCCGATGCCCATCCAGCCAGCCTGACCGTGAGGTTGGATCTCTCCGGGCATTGTGCCGATTTGGAGCGGTCGAGAGCAGCTTCTGCAGCAGCGAAATCCAGGTCTGAAGTGAACCATTGGGTGGCGTGTCCCAGGCCCGGGTCCCAATGCAAGGTTTGGGCAACTGAAGTGCCAGCCCAGATAGTCTGGGGCTCCTCTCTCTGTGACACTGGGGCTGTCCTCAGCGGCTGTGCTTCAGCTCTGCGAACTTTGTGGTAATTTGCCCCGCTAAGATAATTAACTAAATACCGAGTGAGGCTTTGGGCCTACACCAGTCTGCTCCGGGGATTTGGATCCAAGGACTCAATTTGGTTCGGAACGCTGTTGTTGTTGTGGACTGCTATTGGTGGCATGATTTGTTTTGTTCCCCCCCCCCCCTCCTCTGCGGGCACTGGGGATTGGTCTTGTTGTTTTTAAAATTGGTTCGGGTCCCTCACTTTGCGGCTGCCTGGGAGCAAACAAACCTCAAGCTTTTATATTTTATACATTCTTTGATAATAAACACACTTTGAATCTCGAATCTATAGTTCTCGTGACAATAACTAGAAAAGATTAATGTCAATTTTAAATTCTGAGTAATTTTTTTTGATGAGTAAAGGTACTGGGATCCTAAAATTAAAGCAATTTACAGCACATGCCGGTAAAAAAGTTTAAGCTAATCCCACTTCCTGATTTCTGGTTCATCTTTCGCGGTTTACAACACATCTGGGGTGCATTTGAGTGCTTTAGGTACGAGAATTTCTGCCTTTAGCATTTGAAGCAGGGACTTGCCAACCTCCACCCTTTTTTAAGTAGAAAATCAAGGTTATAGAGTTCTCTGCTGAAGGGGACAAAACTTCTCCCTGTTTAATTGTCGGTTTATATCCTCCTCCAGGCATGCTTTAAGAACCTCGGACCACCTGATCCCTCCTCACAGCCATGCTGCGTCCTGCGCCTTCTGTATTGACGCCAAGTGCCGTTGCCTCATTTCTGTATGGCAATGACCAGGAATGTCTATTCTTCTTCAAACGAATCCCAGTGAAGACTCTATTCAGCCTGGGCACATGATTTCCTTTCTCCTAAACTGAGGCTATGAGCAGCTAACTCTTGCCCATCACTCTTGACTTCACTCCCACCTTATCTTTGGGTCTTCCAAAATCCCCACCCCTCTCCTCAGTATCCTTCAGTGCAATGTCCACTCCATTGCTTTGACCACGGTCATTAGGAGCAGGCATAGGCCCTTCGGGCCCTTGATCCTAATAAGATCAGGGCTGATCAGATTATCCCCTCACGTACCCACAGTAACTTTACACCAATTGCCACGCTGCAAGTCCACCGCTGACAGGACTACACATCATTTCTGATACTTTCCGGTCTGCCTTCTCAACAAAACTCACTCAGCTGTAATCCCCTAACTGTCCCTGCACGACAACCGTTAAAAGGGCTTCCCTGCTCTCCTTGTTCTGTTGATAATCATTTAGCCTGTTCATATTTTCACGTTTATTTAAATTTGGTTATTGACATTTGCGTGCGTGATCGTTTTGCTCATGGCTGTTTGCACTATTGCCTTGCAAACTGCTGGCTGCTCTTGTTGTCTGTGACGGTGTTGTCTTGTGTTTTATGCTTGGCATCGAACAGTTCTGGTCTGTTTTCATACTGACAGTAATGTGATTCTGATGCATGTGTCTCAGAGACCCTGCTTGCCTGCCCTTTGAGGCCTCAAGATCTCAAGGCATTTTGAGAGTCCCAGATTCTCTCGGAGAAACCTCTCCACAACTGTCCTGTCCAGACTCCTTAGATCTTGTGTTTAAATGAAGCCCCTTTCATTCCGCAGATACAGCCCTCCCATCACTGAAACAGCACCAAACCTTTCTCCCCCTCGAGCCAACTTTTAGTTCAACCTGACACTTCCCCCCCCCCCACAGACCTTTTCATGGGGGAGCCTCTTGTTGAAAGCTGGTCAGTTGCATCAAACATGTCATCTCATTCACCCTTCCCCCTTGTTACCTCCCCAAGAGGTTCAATTTTTAACAACCACCTCCCTTACTAATCTGTACTATCGGCTGCTGATTAGCGTGCCTGTGTGCCGATTTCTTCTCTAGGCTTTGTTTTAAAGCACGTGCATAGGACTTTAGTGGAATCTCAAATGCATTTCACAGCTTCTAGTAGTTCTTTATGGTTATGTACGTTTGTAGTAATTGCAGACAGTGCATTGTATAACATAAAAGCAATCTTATAGAATATATAATTTACTGAAGTAATAGGGATGCATATCTTACACCTCATGTAAATGAGGACTGTACCTCATCTCCACTCTGCAGTGATTCCACAACCGACAGATTCACTTACAAAATGCTCGGTATTATTTATGTAATTTTATTTGCACTCTTTATCTTTTTTTTAAACACACATTGTTTTGCTAGTCTTTATATACAGTTTACAGAAGTTCAATTGTATTTCTTTATTTTCCTGTAAATGCTTGCAAAAAAAAAGAGATGAGATCTCGTGAGCACCTGGTGACAAACGAGTCCCTTCGTCTTGCGACACGGTGGCAAACGGGTCACAGCACCAGTCAGCAGAAGATCAGGGGATCAATTCTTGCCGCTCTTACAGAAGTTTGTACATTCCACAAGACATAGAATTAGGCCATTCGGCCCGTTGAATCTGCCTCACCGTTATATTGTGGCTGATTTGGGGCAAGGAATTCCAGATTCTCCACCCCCGGCTAAAGAAATTCATTCCGGCCCCTGTTTCTAAAAGGGGCAGCCTTCTATTCTGAGGTTGTGCCCTCTGGTCCGAGACTCCCCCACATGTTCCAGTTTCCTCCCACAGGGTAGTGGGCCTGCAGCGGAAACGTGACGACAATCGTGGTCACCTGCATCCTGAGCAGGAACTAGCAGGTCGAAACACACTACTCCGCAGTAAATATCAGTATCTTCAGGAGGGACTGGGGAGTGCTGGGACGAAGAAGGAAGAACAATGGTCCCTAAAGCTTAGAATTTCTAAACTGTACTTCCAGTGATTAGAACACCAGTCATCTTGCATTTATCATGACTGGTTGAGCTACTCCAGTGCAGGAAAACACCACACTCCCCGTATCCTTGACTCCCCGAATGTTAATTAATGCACGGATCTCCATTTCGAACCAACTCATTGACTGATGCCCTACAGCCCACTTCATTAGATAACTCAAACAAGTTACCCAAGAACTTTTCCTTATCCCATTCCTAAACTTCCACGAGGATAGGTTGAGCGAGCTGGGGAATTTCTCTTTGGAACGCAGATGGATAACCGATGACTTGCTAGAGAGGTACAGGACGATAAGAGGCACAGATAGTGGACAGCCAGAGACTTTTGATGAGGGTGGAAATTGCTAATACAAGGTGGCAGAATTTTAAGGCAACTGGAGGAAAGTAAGGGGGTGGGAAATCAGAGGCAGTTACTTTCCCTTCTTTGATGAGTGCTGGGTGTATGGAATGTCCTTACCAAGATGCTGATAGAGGCAGCTACATTAGGGGCATTTGAGAAATTATTAGATAAGCACATGGATGACTGAAAAATGGCGGGAAGGGTTAGATTGATCTCGGAGTTGGTTAAAAGGTCAGCACAACATTGTGGGCCGAAGGGCCTGTACTGTGTTTTATCTATGTTCCAAACACCATAGTTTATTCTGAGGCTATGGTCTCTGCTTCTCTTTGGTAGGGAAACATCTTTGGTAAGATGTTTCTGACAGGGTAATCTCCTCTTGTCATTCACGTATGTAAAGAACACAAGCCCAGCTGTTCAACCCACACAAGGTGATAGGGGAACTCAGCGAGTCAGGCAGCATCTGTGGAGGGGAATGAAGCTGACGCTGAGTTGCTGAGTGCCCCAGTGTTTTATGTGTGCTGATCCAGATTTCCAGCATCTGCAGAATCTCTTAGGCCCCAGCCTGTTCAGTCTTCCCTCAGCAGCAAATTATGAGAGTCTTCACTGCCTCTATATCTGTTGCAAATACATCGTTAAATAGACCAAAACTGTAAACAACTCTCCAGCTATGATCTCCTTTGCTTTTGCATCTTCGGAAACAGCTCTATTTCTATCTTTACTGTTTTCTTTTTCAGGGTTCTTCAGAAGACCCTGACCTGGAGTTAAATGCTGACTTTCGGTTCTTTGCGGAAGTGGGATCCGCTCTCAGGGTCTCATAACCGGCCGCTTTTCGATAGGCCGAGGACGTGGCCTGGAAGACTAGCGCGCCTCCAGGGTGCCGGATTTCCGTGGCTCCGGAGGCGGGGCGGATTCGAGGCCGGTGCCGCCGCCTGATGTGTTGTGGGAGTACACGGGAGATCGAAAGCAGCGGGCTGGCTGCTGGCCGTGTGCCGAGAGGCTCGAGTTCTTTGGGCACAGAGCTCGGAAAAAAGTGACGCCACAGACTTTTAATGAAACAACTCGCTGATTTATGGTGTTGTGTCTCCCCTCTCACTGTGAAATGGGGACAGCGCTTTTTCCCTTATTAGCAAGATGTGGTATGTCAAAATACTGGGCGAGCGAGTAGTCTTTAGGTCACTGTGTGTGTTTATTGCTGCTTTGCTGCATGCTTGATTACTCGGTGGGGGGGGTGGGTGCCAAAGCTTTTTTGCTGGTGGGGGGGGGGGTTGTTATCGCTTTTCTGCTGCTTGGTGGGAGGGGGGAGCTGGGGGGTACTTTGGGGTTCTAACATTTAACCATCATTCAGCCTTTGGGGCACTCCTCAGTTTTTGTGGATGTTTGAGAAGAAAGAGGATGTATATTGTATATATTTCTCTGACATCAAATATACCTATTGAAACCAAGTTCCCACACGATTGTAGTAATACTTCCTTGCTCCCGTATTCAAATCGCTGAACGTATCATTTGTCTTTTGTTACACTGCAGTGTTAGTTTTAAATGACGTCTACAAGCCACTTGCTTGTCTTCTGAAAGGCTTGGCACGTCACTTCTCAAATCCATAACTCAACTTCCTCTAGATCCACTCAGTTTGCCTACAAAGCCAACAGATCTGTAGATGATGCCGTTAAGATCGATCAATCCCCCGCCCCCCACCATCTCCTCCAAGGGGACCACAATCTTGGAGGAGAATAGGAGGGAATTCACAATCTTTGGAGGCTTGTGGGCCTCAATGACCCAGAGAGCTATGTTGGCTGGAGTCTGGGAATTGTGCTTTGGCTCTTGGTAGGGTCACCCATGCCAAACAGGGTCAAAGTTAGAGCTAATTACACCGACTGGTCAAAGCACCATTGACAATTGTTACGGAAACAGCAATGAAGAATCTTTCATTGAAATGGATCTTCATCGCTGGCCGAAATGCCAGCGTTGCAATGGCCAAGAAACTAAAAGCCCATCTCAATCTGACCTCAGTCACTGTATCGTAAACATTTCACACCGCTTTTTATCATGGTGCTTATACTGGAAATGCCCAAAACAAAACAAAACATCCAGCGAGTGGCTGTTCTGTGAAATCCACCCTCTGGATTTCTTTGTTGTTTTTGGCACCATTCTTTGAGAACTCCAGAGTCTGCTGTGCGTGAAAAGCCCGGGAGATCAGCAGCTTCTGAGACCCTCAAGTCACCCGGGCAGCACCTAATTACTCAGCTTGTTTGTTTCGGCTTTTTTCTTAAAGAGGTTCCGGTCGCGCTCTGGCTAGCTCTGCGCCCCTGATCATTACCCAACCTCATTTCTCTGTCAGCCCAACTTGTTGCAGGTCTAACTCCACGCCTTGCGGCCCAACCTTGCCGTTTCTTCAGCATTTGTCTGTTTTTTTTACGGAGGCCGGATTGCCAGCTCGATGCGCAGCCCAGCACAGACAGAAAGCGTGCAAGGAGCCGGCCGGATTCGAACCTGGGGCCACTCGCCTTGTAGTCTGGGGCGGATGCCACTCCACCACCGGCCGGCAAGCTCAATTGAAGGACAGAAAAAGGGAGACATTTGCAGGCAGGACTTGCCTCCTGCTGATAATTGGACAGCCACGTCTCCTTTGGAATCAATACCACAGTCACTGAGGCACATTTAAGTGAACCTCAAAATGGAGGGAGAAATACAAGAATAGTTAGAGATAGAGCATAGAACAGACAAGCCACGGTGTCCAGCAACCTATTTCAACCCTGGCCTAATCTCAAGACAATTTACAATGACCAATTAACCTACCAACTTTGGACCACGGGAGGAAACCGGAGCACCTGGAGGAAGCTCACACCGTCACAGGGAGAACATACAAACTCTTTTGGAATTGAACTCTGAACTCCGACACCCCGAGCTGTAACAGCACTGAGCTGACTGCTTTGCTACCAACAGGGAGAGACGGACGGTTGCTTGTCCGGGGTGTAAGTATGAGGGCTCAATAGTTTTGTACATTCTGTGTATTACATAACATTACCGGCTTGAAGTATTGTTTAAAACCAAGCCATTTATTTAAGATATTAAACACTACCCCAGTTCTGCTCGTCACTGACATTAACAGTCCCGTCACTGATCTAACGAGCACCGGGAACTGCAGAATCTGACACCTTAGCGGCTACAACATTCCAACAAGTTACACGTTGAACGTTTAAACTTTCGCCTCAGTGTGAACTCGCTGGTGCCTCAGCAGCTGCGTCGACAGAGTAAATTTCTTCCCGCACTCAGAGCAGGTGAATGGCTTCTCCCCGGTGTGAACTCGCTGGTGCGACATCAGGTTTGAGGACTGAGTGAACCTCTTCCCACACTCGGAGCAGGTGAACGGCCTCTCGCCGGTGTGGACCCGCTGGTGGGTCACCAGGTGGGACGACCGGCTGAACCCCATCCCACAGTCAGAGCAGGTGAACGGCTTCTCCCCGGTGTGAGTTCGCTGGTGTGAAACGAGGTGTGACGATTGAGTGAACCCCATGCCGCACTCCGAGCAGGTGAACGGCCTCTCCCCGGTGTGAACTCGCTGGTGCGTCAGCAGGTTGGACGAGCGAGTGAATCCCATGCCGCACTCGGAGCAGGTGAACGGCTTCTCCCCGGTGTGGATCCGCTGGTGCGTCACCAGGTTGGACGACCGGCTGAATCCCACCCCGCACACGGGGCAGGTGAACGGTTTCTCCCCGGTGTAAGTTCGCCAGTGTGTCAGCAAAGTGGATAACTGAGAGAAACCCTTCCCGCACTCGGAGCAGGTAAACGGCTTCTCCCCGGTGTGAACTCGCTTGTGATTCACCAGGTAGGCCAAGCGGGTGAAGCCCTTCCCGCACTCGGAGCAGGTGAATGGCCTCTCTCCACTGTGAACACGCTGGTGGGTCAGCAGGGCATTGGATCGCTTGAAGTGTTTCCCACAGTCGGAACACTGGAATTGTTTCATTGGTGTGAGTGAAAATATCTTCCAAATTGAGGGGGGAAAAAACAGCCCAACGTTTCCTAGTCACACAACAGATGAATATCAGTGAAACTCTTCCAAGGCACACAACTTAAAACTGGAATTTCAATCTGGGATATGGAATTCATTCCTTCAACAGCATGAGTAACCTGTCAGTTTGTCAGGATCTTGGACACCTGTAGGCTCGTCAGGTCTTTCCTCAGGCCGGTTGACCGATCGTTCAAAATCCCCGTGTACTGTCTTCTCTGTCAGTGTCACAATTCCAATCTAGACCACAGATCCTCTTCCCATACCCTGTAAAACCGAGTTCACAAGTCATTAAGCATGGCATAGATATTCCGACCAGATATCGCAACTGTATTGTGACACGGCTAGTCGCGGCCTCAATCCCGTGGGGCTCCAAATCCAATTTTTAACAAGGAAAGGGACTGGCCAGGATAGCATATCCTTACAATAAGCACTCACTCACTCGTGCACACCTGATTCCTTTCTATTTATTTGCTAAGGAACAGAAGCAGGCCATTCCCTCACTGGACTCGTGCTGCCTCCCACAGCCATCCCATTAGTCACATTACCCACCGAGAAGCCTTGCAATTTATTCCCTTGCCCACCCTTGCCACTTAGTTATGCTGTAGGTAACTGTGCAGTGGTCCGTTCACCTACAGGCAGAGGAGGAGAGCCGAGCCAGCAGTACAAACCCAGTGCAGTCACGAGAAGAATATGTACAGAAGTGAAATCACACACTTGTCGCCGTGCACAACCCGGAGATTCAATTTCTTGCAGGCATTCACAATCAACAGTTAAAAACCACACGAAACGGCCAAACAACCAACGTGCAAAAGACAAATAGTGCAAATACAAAAAAAAAACCAAAATACTACTAATAAATAAATTAGCAATAAATATTGGGAACAGAAGTTATAGAGTCTTTAGGAGGGGATGAGTTCTCATTACGTGCACATGCAGTTCAACTCCTCGAGTGATTATGCAGAAAATTTGAAGTTAATAACCCATCAGTTAATAACTCATCAGGGGTGATTGATAAGTTCGTGGCCAGAGGTAGAAGGAGATGAGCTATTAACTTCAAACTTTCTGCATAATCTCTCAAAGAGTTGAACTGCATGTACCTGTAACGAGAGCTGTGTAACTAATCTCCTTCTGCCTTAGGTCATGAACATAACCATCACCCCTCGTGACTTTACTTTGACTTTGAATTCCTGCTCTATTGGAATTGTCTTTTTATACAGTGAAAGAGAGGCAGTTTGAGCTGGAAAAGTTAAAGGCAACGTAGGATGGGGGAAGGGTGCTAGACCCAGTCAGGGGGTTCAAGGTTAGTCAGGAGGTTAAGTTGGTACCCCCATTTGAGGAGATGGATGTCAATAGGTATTTTCTGCATTTTGAGAAAGTTGCTGTGAATCAGAACTGGCCAAAGGAGAAGTGGGCTATGTTGTTACAGAGTGCTCTTAAGGGGAAAGGCTCAGCAAGTCTATTGGGTGTTGTCTGCAGATGAGGCAAAGAATTCTGATGAAGTAAAAGGGGCTGTACTGAGGAGTTACGAGTTGGACCCAGAGGCGTACCGGCAAAGGTTCCGGAATTTGAGAAAGCCGCGGGACCGCATGTATCTAGAGTTTGCCCGTGAAATGCCCGTGTACTTTGAGTGTTGGTGCGCCTCAAAAGGGGCCGGTGAGGATCTGGACAAATTAAAACAGTTGATGCTGACTGAGCAGTTTAAAAGTTGTGTCCCTGAGGATATGAGGACGTACTTGGATGAGAAGGAGGCAGAAACTCTGTCCGCGACTGCCAAGCTAGCAGACGAGTATGCCTTAACCCACAAGATAAAATTTCCTCCAAGTAAGCGCTACCGGAGGGGTAGTAGGGATGGTAGGGAAAGCCCACCGACAAAGTCAGAGAGTAAGCAGGGGACTAGTGGAAAGGGTAAGGAGGAGGAAAAGCAGGCTGGCAGGAAGCTTCCTAGTTTTACCTGTTATAATTGTGGGAAAGCTAAGTGTCTAGCTCCAAAGAAAGAAACAGGGAAAGGAACGGCGCCAACCCCAACTGCCTGCATTAAGCCGGCCGAAATGCCGCTAAAGGAGGAGGAGACGAGTTCAGGAGGGATGGGAGAAATTTCTTTTGACCGGGTTGGTATCTGTGAAGGAAGGGTTAACCCCAGTGCCAGTGAGAATCCGGAGAAACACCGGGGCTTTTCAGTCCCTAATCCTAAGCAGTGCGTTGGACTTCAGTGCTGAGACCGAGACCGGTGACATGGTGATAGAAGGGGTTGGAAAAGGGACCATTGCATAAAATCTTTTTGAAGTGTGACTTAGTATCTGGACCAGTCACGATTGGGGTGCGGTCTGCTTTCCCGATACGTGATGTGGATGTCTTACTCGGGAATGACCTGGCAGGGGCGGGACGTGTTCCCAACAGTTCAGCTCACGAGTCAGCCTGTAAGCGCTGAGGACCCACCCACAAATCCCGAAGTTTATCCCGCTGGCGCAGTCAACCGGAACGTGGCGAGAAGACCCTGATTTAGCTGAATCGTTTTTACCGTCCCTGTATCAGAAGGGGTTAGAGGACAGGGAAGATGAGGAGTTAAAGGGTGACGAGACGGATTTATCATTGCCAAGGAAAGAATTTGTGACTGAACAGAGTAAAGATGAGAAACAGATGTGGCAGCTGGAAGGTCCAATGTTGGACACTGATGATTTATATAACTGGTTGCAGTTGAAGAACTTAAGCAGTGTGTTCCCAATGATGTAAGGGCATTCCGAGATGAAAAGGATGCCACTACCTTGAGGGAGTCTGCTGGGTTAGCAGACGAGGTTGTTTTAACCCGCAAAGTCGAGTTTACTCCGGATGGGAGTTGCCCAGAGAGTAACTGGGAGGATCGGGGAACTTAGAATTTGAAACTGGGACTGGCATTGAAGGCCTAGAAGAGGCAGATGTCCAGTTTGCCTGTGTTCGGGTTGTTGAAGTACCTGTGGATTCACAGGGCACTGAACCCTGTGTTGAGACTCGGGAAAGGTCTGAGGTGTCTGACTTGGTTAAACAGGAATGCAGTCCTTTTGGGTCTGATGGACTTGGTTCAGTGAGTAAGGGGTTAACCCTGGCACCAGTGGAAAGTGAGGATTCTCAGTCACTTGTGTTAGACGGTGTTCTAAAAGTTAGTGATGAGATGAAAACTGGTGATGTGGATTTTAGTGAAGATAGTGAGAAAAGTGTTACTGGACTTTTGGATAAGGTAAATTTAAAGTCTGGAGTGGTTTCAGGGCTGTTGTCCATGCTGAACGGTCAGTGGGTAGGTAACAAGGTGCCTGCTAGTCAATTACAGTTTGTTTTGAAATTTAAAGATAAGCAACGTGGTGATGTTGTTCAAGTTAGTGATTTGGAGAGGCAAAACTTGAAGTGTTGTTTTGACCAAGAGCGATCACCTGCAGGTGTTAAACTGAAAATTAATAGACTTAAAGATCTTGAAGATAAAATTAATGACTTGCTTAAAATTAATGAGTTGTTTGGAAGTTCAGCAAATGGGCTTAGTTTGGAAAACATTAGTGATAAGCTAGCTCCTGTGTAGGGGGTCTGTGAAGGCCTAATCCAAACCTGTGAGCAAGCTGATCACGTGAGGGTTAAGTGCTCTGCTTCGAAGTGGAAATGGGGCAATGGTTGACCAAACGCCACTTTGAGTAACAGGATCTGGTTTTGCAGGAATGTGACTTTTTTTGTAATAAAGCATGTAAAAGATAAAGACAGTATCATGGTAGATTGACTGTTTGAATGTTCAGTTTAAAAGTGAAAGAGAGATCAGTATCTGTATATGCTTCTGTAATGTACTACATGATAATCACACATGTATTAGTTTAAACTCTGTAATATACACCTAAGTTAAAAACTATTCCACTGTAGAAAATGAATTACTGTCACTTATCCTGGCGTTACAGCGTTATGAGATTTACATTTGTCCGGCACAGAAGCCATTGATAGTTTATACTGATCACAACCCATTGGTATTTTTGACTAACATGAAGGATAAGAATAGACGACTATTAAGTTGGAGTCTGATGTTACAGGAATTTGATATACAGATACAACATGTCAAGGGGACTGACAATGTAATTGCTGATTGTTTATCTAGGTGTTAGATTTGAAATTATATCTGTGTTACTCTGTTGGTTAATGACTACTTCTGTATTATATTGGACTCTGTAATGTCCCTTACTATTGAATATTTCCCCCAATAAAAATTCTTTCAAGGGTGGGGGGGGGGTGTGATGTGTGATGAGTAAACCAGGGAGAGGGAGAGGGAGAGAGAGGGGGAGAGAGGGGGAGAGAGGGGGAGAGAGGGGGAGAGAGGGGGAGAGAGGGGGAGAGAGGGGGAGAGAGGGGGAGAGAGGGGGAGAGAGGGGGAGAGAGAGGGAGAGAGAGGGAGAGAGAGAGAAAGAGAATGATTTAGTGTTATGGTTTCTTTCGATAATTGTTTACCTTTGCTCCAAGGACACTTTCTTTACCTGCTTGTATAGATTCCTGCTGAGACAGCAAGGCGGGGGCAGGTGATGGACATGGACATGGTCAGTTGATGGACGGCCGGTAGGGGAGATAAGAGGCAGGTCTGCTGAGACACAGGCAGACACCACCACGGGACACTGAAAGAGCGTTGTGCACCCCACGTGAAGGTGGGGGTTTGGAGGATCGATTCGGGGGGGGGGGAATCAATCAGAGGCTCACAGTGTGTGAAGGCAGAACGGTGGGGGCTTGTGTGGGTGTCCACCCTCACTGGGTGACAGGCTCACCACTGAAGAACGGTCTGGCCTGGTACGGAGGGGTCACAGTCGGTAACCACAACAGGACAAGAAGACAACGGAAGGTTTGCCTGCTGCAGCTGTGTCACCTCTCACTCTCTCTCTCTCGCTCGCTCACTCTCTCTCTCTCTAATGATACAATAGCAACTACCTCGACTTAAACTAAACTGAACTGAACTCTGCACCATCATAAGACTATTCATTTACCCCTAGACTTCGATAGAGCTTGGTTTTGATTTATATTTCTACACTTCTGTCTATATCATGGCTAACCTGTTTTATATGTATATTTGCATTTTTATAGACTGTATTACTTAGTTTACCAATAAACATTTTCACTTACAGTAGCACCAGACTCCAATGTATTATTCCATTTCTGCTGGTTTGGTAACCTGGTCACGGGGTACGTGACAAAGGAACAAATTTTAAAAGAAATTGGTCTTTACTTAGAATTCAATGATATTGGGGAGGTTTCACCTCCCATTCTATGGGATACTTTGAAAGCTGTCTTAAGAGGAAAATTATAGTGATATCTTCGTATAAGAAAAAAATAAGGAATAAAACATTAGAGGAATTACAAAATAAGCTGAAGGAACTAGGAAAAAAAACACACAAATTGAGTTTGGCACAGGATACATTAGAGGAAGTTTTAAAAATTAGGAATGAAATTAATTGTTTGGCTGCACAAGAAATCAGGTAAAATCTAATGTTTCTGAAACAGAGACATAATGAAAGTGGATCTAAATCTATGAAAATACTGGCATGGAAACTGAAAAAAGATAGCAGAAAATACAATTCATAGAATTGGGGATCCAGGAACAAAAATGATAAAAAAAAAGCTAAGTGAAATTCAAGAAGCTTTTGAAGTGTTTTACTAAACTCTATATTCCAAAGTTCCAGGGGGAAGCATAACCCAAATTGACACCTTCTTGAATTCTCTAGAGTTACCCAGCTTAAGCACAGAACTAAATAGAACGATGACTGCTGACATAAATGAAGTTGAACTAAAAACTGCAATTAGTAGGCTTAAATTAAGCAAGTCACCAGGATCAGATGCGTATACGGCAGAGTGGTACAAAGAATTTAAAAATGAGTTAATTCCTGTCTTACTCCCCACGGTGAACTGGCTCTAAAAAAAGGCTCAAATGCCACCCAGCTGGAAGGAGGTGATAATCTCAGCTATACCGAAAGAAGGCAAGGATAAAATGAAATGCGGGTCACTTAGACCAATATCCGTTCTTAATGTAGATTATAGATTATTTACCTCTATCATGGCCAAATGATTAGAGGAGTTTCTACCCACACTGATACATAACGATCAGACAGGTTCTATACAACAACGCCAGACACAAGACAATATACGAAGGACACTTCAGATTATGGATCATATACAAAAAAATAAAATTGAAGCATGGATAAGCATGGATGCTGAAAAGGCATTTGATTCGGTTAATTGGAATTTTCTTTACAGAGTTTTACATAGGTTTGGTTTCCAAGACACAATTATTAAAACTATACAGACACTATATGACAATCCTACTGCTAGGATTAAAATCAATGGATATTTATCAAATAGTCTTACCCTAGAAAGGGGCACGAGGCAGGGTTGTACCTAAATTGATGCAATCCTTTGAACAATATGGTTAATTATCAGGATACAAGATCAACATAGATAAAACCCAATTACTTTCACATTACTATAGCCCACAAGAGAAATTGAAAGTTGATACTCCTGGGCATGGAAAACAGAGTCTTTCAAATATTTGGGCATCATTATACCAAAAGACTTGGCAAAATTATCAGAATATAATTATCAGCCTATATATAAAAGAATTAATGAAGATATAACAAGATGGAACCTAATTCCTTTTTCAGTCTCAGTTCAAGGATTGAGTCTATTAAACGAATATACTGCGCAGACTATATATCTCTTTCAGACCCTACCAATAGAGATTAACCAAAAACATTTCAATGAATGGAACAAGATGTTAACAAGATATATATGGCAAGGTAAAAGGCCAAGAGTTTGTCTCAAAACTTTGCAATTAGCCAAGGAAAAGGTGGGGAAGATGGGGCCTACCTTCTCTTAGAGATTATTATTTTGCAGCACAGTTGAGAGCTGTGATATGTTGGTGCAACCCATCATATGACGCTCAATGGAAAATCATGAGGAGAGCATATTTTCTATCCCCATACAGGCAATTTTGGCTGATAACAACCTGCAAAAGTACATAAATACTATTGCTAACCCATGGGTGAAATTGACTCCTAAAATTATTATAAAAGAATATAAAGGAGATATTGCAATTCTTAAATGGTGTGCATATGACAGATTTTACGCTGAATAAACTGGATGCTGATTTAAGGACTGGACAGCTAAAGGAATAACGGTTCTTTGCAACATAATGAAAGAAGGAACACTGTTCAGTTTTGAAATGGTTAAAGAGAAAGACCTACTAGAAAAACAAGACTTTTATCAGTATTTGCAGATGCGAGAGTATTTATAGGAGGGTTAAAAAATGTAACCATGTTTGATAGAACTGTTTAGAAAAAGCATATAATTCAGATAATGGTAGCAGAATCATTTCAAGTTTGTATAAGGGTTTGTAAAATCTTAAAACACATTTGACTTCATATGTTAAAACAAAATGGGAGAAGGAAGGAGGAATAATTGGAAAATAATATGGAGGTACCAATGGAAGTGTACCAGTTCACAGAAATGGAGGGAATTTGGATGGAAAAACTTGATATTTTATTACACCTTCTCAGAAATCCCATTATGATAATAACCTCCCTGTTTGCTGAGAGAATTGTGGAAATCAAAATGCAAACCTCATCATATTTTTCTGGGAATGCCCCGTTATCAAAGACTATTGGAGTGGGATACACAATGCACTACAAGACATCTTTAAATGTGAAATACCCTTAGAAAGTAAGACCATATATTTTGGGTACATACCTCAAGAATGGTTCGAAAGAGATAAATATTTAAGGAGTCACATGCAGGTGGCTGGTAAAAAGACTCTTACCAGGAAATGGTTTATCACAGGAGAGCCCAACTTTAAATGCACGGATGGAAATTACAATGGACATTTACAAGATGGAGAAGATAACAGGATCTGTTAATCATAAGTTGGAACAATTTTGATTCATACTGGAAAAATGGTTTCACTACATAACATCTCATAGGCCTGATTTTATTTTCACAAATCAATGAATATGGTGTAAAAAAGATCACTCCCTACTTGTACAATTTTCTCCTTTTGCTTGTTCTTTCTTTCCTCTATTTTCTGTAAGTGTATACCTCAGATAAATACTTTGTGGAGATTTGTGATATATATGATATATATGTACAATGTCTGAAATACATCTTATAGAAATGTTTGATGATGAACTTCAATAAAAAATAAATAACACAAAAAAAAAGACTGGCAAAGGATCAAAAACGGAATATAGATCAGTCACAGATATGTCTGAGTTTAACCCAGCTGAGTGAGGTGTTGCACCTCGGTAGGTCAGATATATAAAGGGAGCAGACTGTTCAGGGCAAAACCCTCAACAGCGTTGATGAGCAGAGGCATCAAGTTGGTAGCTTCCTGGAAGAGTCTACACAGGTCGATACAGGGGTTAAGAAGGCTTATGAAGTGCTTGATTTTATTAGTTGAGGCATTGAATTCAAAGGTCAGGAGGTTATGTTGCAACTTTATGCAACTCTGTTTGGGCCACATCTGCAGGACTGCCTACAGTTCTAGTCGCCCCGCTGTAGGAAGGCTGCTGAGGCTTTGGAGAGGGGGCAGAAGAGGTTTACCAGGGTGCCGCCTGGTTTAGGGGGAATCACAGTCCAACAAGAGGTTGGGGGCACTTTGGATTGTTTTCTCTGGAATGGCAGGTGCTGAGGGAAGATCTGGAAGAGGCTTATAAAGTTATGGAGGCATAGATAGAGTTGAAAGTGAGTATCTTTTCCCCAGGGTTGAAATGACTAATAACAGAGGGCATGCATTTAAGTTGGGGGGGGGGTGTAATTTCAAAGGAGATATGAGGGGCAAGTTCACACACACACACACACACACACACACCTCCACTGGGTACCTGGTACGGTGTTAGAGGCAGAAACATTAGAGATTTTTAAAGAGACATTTAGATCGGCCCGTGAATGTGAGGGAAATGGCAGATACCGACATTGTGAAGGGATTGGCCACTGAATTGTTCCAGCACAGTAGTGTGGGCCGAAGGGCCAGTTCCCGGGCTCTATTCTTCTAGGACATCTACCCAGTTTCAGAGGCTCTTCCTCCCAATATTTTCGGGTGCTCTTTCATTGGGGAGTGACAGTGTCAGATGCTGCTGTGGTGACTGATCCGAGATTCCTGCCCGCTCAACTAAAGAAATTTATGAAAAGATACCGCATTAGTAGCGCGCTTGCAGCCCAGGCCACCTGACACTTCCACCCCGAACAATCCGGCACGTTAGCGGCTGCAATTTCACATCAGTGTCCCCGGCAAAGTGCGCGGCCTGCAGAGTAACCGAAACGCCGCTGCGCAGCTAGAAAAAGTTCACGCAACGCGAAAGATTTTCTCTGTTACCCTTTTCTTCCCCCCATTGTACCCTTCGACCCGTAAATGCTGCGACTTTACGGTCTCCATGTTGCAGTCAGGAAATGGGTCGAGGGGCCGCGGGTCCGCTCTCACCTGCCGGCGGTGCCGAGCCGGGGCTCCGGGCGACACCCCGCCTCGGAAACGGGCTTTGTCCCCGGCTCGGCGGCGCGGCGCAGGCGCGGACTCGGCACGCCAACGCAGTGCGGGTGTCCCCGGGGTGGGGGGACCCGTGCGGGGCCGTTTATTCCGCTCTCCCCACAACTCGTCAACGATTGAAATCTAAAAGTTACCGACCTCCCGCAGTCGAAACCCGGGGGGACATCGGATGGAAACGGGACCGAGACCGTTGGGGAATGACTGTGTGAACCCCACACTCCTCTGGCATTGCCTCCCGCATTCATTCAGAACCCGTCAATTTTGTCATCCGCTCTTGAACGTATGGTGTCTCCCCTCCCACTTAACATCCGGGAGAACTCACAGGCTGCCATGAGACAGAGAGAAATTTTATCGACCCCCAAAGTGTCAGAGGAGCATTACAAGTGCAACACTTCCTCGGCCACAGGTTGACTCATTATAGAGCCTAACGGCCGAGGGTAAGAATGACCTCACATACCGCTCTTTGGAGCAGCGCAGTTGTCTCAGTCTGTCACTGAAAGGGCTCCTCTGTTCAGCCAAGGTGGCATGCAGAGGGTGAGAAACATTGTCCAGAATTGCCAGGATTTTCCATAGGGTCCTTTGTCCTACCACAGCCCCCAGTGTGTCCAGTTTGCCTCCTATAACAGAGCCGGCCTCTCTAATCAGTTTATTGAGCCCGGGTTGATGCCTTTGCCCCAGCATGCCACCGCATAGAAGATTGTACTGGTGTCGACAGAGTGGTAGAGCACGTGAAGGAGAGGCCTGCACACTCAAAAGGCCCTCAGTCTTCTGAGGGCAACTCTGGCCCTTCTCGTACACAGACTGTGCTGGTGCTCCACTCAAGCCTGTCATCCAGGTGCACCCCCCCCCCCCCCCCCCCCCCCCCCCCCCCCCCCCGGTACCTGTAGGGTCTCAGCACATCCACATCCCCGCCATCAACAGTAACAGAGAGCCAGTGCAGGCTTCGACTTCCTAAAGCCCATCACCATCTCCTTTGTCTTATAATCTGATCAATGTCCAGTTCAATGTCCCCTAAGAATGTAGGGGACACTTGAGCTGCAGATGATTCCGCTTGCACCATTTGACAAAGTCCTCCACCAGGGTCCTGTGTTCATCCTCCCGTCCTCCCTTTATACACCCAACCGTTGCTGAGTCACCAGAACATTTCTGCAGATGACATGACAGTGTTATATCTGAAGTCTGAGGTGTACAGGGTAAACAGGAAGGGAGCCAGTACTGTCCCCCGTGGGGCCCCAGTGCTGCTTACAGCCATGTCTGACACACAGCTCTGAAGCTGCACAAGCTGTGGTCTGCTAGTCAGGTAGTCCATTATCCAGGATACAATGCAAGTGTTAATCTGCATTGAATGGAGCTTTTCCCCCAGCAGCGAGGGCTGTACGGTATTGAAGGGACCTGGGAAATTAAAAAATCATGATCCTCACCGTGCTTATCCCAATGGGAGTGGGCTCTGTTCAGCAGGTGGATGACAGCATCGTCCACTCCAATGTGCTCCTGATAGGCAAACTGCCGGGGATCGAGGCCTGATCTGACCTGGGGGTCAGAATTGAGCCAGGACCGGCCTCTCCAGGGTCTTCATGATGTGTGAGGTCAGGGTCACTAGATGGTAGTCATTCCCGACTTCTGTTTGTCCTTTCTTGGGCACTGGGACCGGACACGGTCGGGACCCTTACCAGGCTGGGACTCAGATTGAAAATGCTCCGGAGATCCCCACACAGCTGCTCGGCACACTCCCTCGGGACCCTGGGGTTCACACCGTCCGTTCCCAATGCCTTGCCCTGTCTGAGCTTCCCCAGAGCCCCTCTCACCCGCTCAGTGGTGAAGGTGAGTCCGTGATGACTGGGGAGCTAGAGGAAGGTGAGGATAGTGACAACAGCAGTTGCTGTGTGGAGGTGAGGGTGGTAGGTGCAGGGCGAGGAGGGGATGTAGACAGTGGTAGCCTGTGTTGTTCATCCACATGTTGAACTGGAGGAGGGTGGAGTGGTGGCATCGTGAGGGAGAAGCATTGGGTGCCTCAGCACCGGGACTGGTGTACTGAGAGGGATGTGTGAGCAGGAGGGCAATTGTCAAACCCATTGGAGAATTGGTTGAACTCGAGCCCATTCACGGCTGCGTTCCGAGGCTCCACAGCCCGGCTGATTGAAGCCAGTGACGTTCCTCATGCCTCTCCACACCTCCCATGCGCTACCCTGCCCAAGCCTGTTCCCCAGCTCTCTCCTCTGTTCCTCTTTAGCCACCTCGATCTTCTCCTTTTGCTCCCTGTGCACACATCCCTCTGAACTGAAGGTTCTCTTCTTGTGGTTGCGAAGAGCCTGCAGATCACTAGTGACCCATGATTTGTTGTTGGGGAAGCAGCGGTCAGTGAGGCTGTCAATGTCCTTCCCCAATGGTTCACAAAGTTCAATCATTTCCTGGTCCTTTCTACCCTACACACTTTGCCCACAGGAAGTCCTTCAGGTTCTGCTTTCCTTGAATACAGTTCCCCTAAATTAGTTTCATTCTCCGCCCAGCCGAACATCCGTACGTGCGGGGTCATCTTCCCTTGAAACCCCTGATGATCAGCAGGTGGACGGTGTCGCCAGGGCCTGACCTTTCGTTAGCCACAGGGGGCACTCTTCTTCCAAACTCACCCCAGCAACCCTCCTCGGAGTTTCCCCCGCAACATTGGCGCTGCCTCCTGCTTCCACGTAGAACTAAGGCAGAGTCGTAGCGCGGAAACAGGCCCTGCGGCCCATCTAGTCGGTGCTGAACCGATATTCTGCCACCTTCCATTGACCGGCTCCTGTTCCACAGGCCTCTATACCCCCCCCCGCCCCCCCCCCTTGTCCAAGGTTCTCTCAAATGTTGAAATCAAGCCCGGCTCGTCCCACACTCTCACCACGCTCTGAGTGAAGAAGTTTCCCCTCTTATTCCCCTTAAAGATGACATCTTTCACCTGTAATCCATGACCTCTAGATCTAGTCTCACACGACCTCAGTGCAGTTACCCGGTCTATAGCCCTCAAGATTTTCAATGGACTGTACTCGCTGGAATTCAGAAGGATGAGAGGAGATTGAATAGAAATATATCGAATTATGGAAGGTACCTGTATAGATAAGACAGAGGCAGGAAAGTTGTTTCCACTGGAAGGTGAGACTAGAACCAAGGGACATAACCTCAAGATCAGGGGAGTAGATTTAGGACGGGGATGAGGGGGAACTGCTTTTCCCAGAGAGTGGTGAATCTCTGGAATTCTCTGCCCAGCGAAGCAGTGGAGGCTGCCTCGGTAAATTTATTTAAGACAAGGTTGGATAGATTTTTGCATAGTAGGGGAATTTAGAGTTCTGGGGAAAGGGGGGTAGGTGGAGATGGTCAGATCAGCCATGATCTTACTGAATGGCGGAGCAGACTCCACGGGCCGGATGGCCGACTCCTGCTTCCACTTCTTATCTTCTATGTTCGTATGTATTTCACAACTCTTTTCCATCCTAAACACAAAGTGCACTGCAGATGCTGTGGTCAAATCAACACGTACAAACACGCTGGAGGAACTCAGCAGGCCGAGCGCATCCGTGGAAACGAGCAGTCAACGTTTCGGGCCGAGACCCTGCGTCAGGACTGAGAAGGGAGGGGACAGGGCACCTCCAGCTTGTTTGTACGTGTTCATCTTTTCCATCCTGTCCTTCAGTTCACTTGGACTAGCTCTGTCCGATTTCTCAATCTCTCTGTTCCCAGCTGAGGAGGCGTGCTGATATTCACCACAAACTCAGTGACTCCCACAGCTACCTGTACCACATCAACCCTCCCCTCCTCACTAATGTCTCCAGTGAGGGTACCATCTATCCTCCTCAGTTCGCCCCTCCCTCGAGATGAGGCTCTCACTCCTGAACATCTGAAGTGGCCGGCCCACACGCAAAATGGCGGAGGAACTCAGCAGGTCAGGCAGCATCTGTGGAAATGAATGAGCCGCCGGCGTTTCAGGCCGAGATCCTTCATCAGGACTGGGGGAGGGAAAGAACAAGTTAGTAGGCGATAGGTGAAATCATTTGAGGGAGAAAGGGTGGGGAAGGGGCTATGAAAGGGTGGGGAGGCGATAGGCTGAAGAAGAAGGAATCTGATAGGAGGAGAGAATGAATCATGGAGAAAGGGCAGCAGAGGGAGGTAATGGGCAGGTGAGGAGAAGGGAAGGGGTAAGATGGGAGCCAGATTGGGGAATGGCAAAAGAGAGAAGGGGGAGTGGGGCAGAAATTACTGTAAGTTAGAGAAATTGATATTCATGCCACCAGGCTGGAGTCTACCCGGGCAGAATATTATGTTGCTCAAGATTTCCAGCGACTGCAAAATCTGCTGCGCATCAGAAATGGCCTTCTTTTTCAGCAAATGTGCCCCCTCCCCACCCCTACTGTTGTTAATGGAGCTCATGCCGTCATCTCTGCTCTCGTCCCACCTGCCCCCAGACAGAGAGAGAGTGTTCCCCACCCTCCTCACCTTCCATCCAGCCACCGTGTGGTCCCACCGCACCCGCAGCTCCTGGCTGCCCTCAGCCACCTCCACCGTCAGGGAAACACAAGCTGGAAGAGCGTTTCATGTTCTGCCTGGGTAACTGACAGCACAATCACTCAAATCTCTGGAACCCACACCCCCTCTGTCCCCTTCTCTCCTCTCAGCTACCCACACCTTTCTAATGTATCCCACCGCCCAGTCTCCTAGATTCCCCCTCCCCCAACTACTCCTCCGTCAACCACACACTCCCCCCACTGCGACTCCAACTCCAAATGACTCCCCCCTGCCCACCATATATCCGACATTTGGTTCCTCTTCACCCTTCTTTACTTTCAGACTCCATCGCCTGTTACCCGCACCTATCACCACTTGTCCTCTGTCCCTATCCCCACCTGTTAACCAACTCGTCCTCACCTGCATGCATCTGGCCCATGCAACCCAAAAACATCCATACTTTAAAACAGGCTCTCTCTCCTCTGCACTTTCAGTGGGGGGCGGGGGGGAGGCATTATCAGAACGGTGACAAATCGAAGTTCATGCCATCAGGTTGGAGGTCACCCAGGCGGAATACAAGGTGCTGTTCCTTCAACCAGAGCGTGGCCTCATCGCAGGGCTGGAGGAAGTCATGGGCCTACATGTCGGAATGGCAATGGGAAGTAGGATTAAAATGGGTGCCCACTGGGAGATCCCGCTTTTCCTGGCAGATGGACTGCAGGTGCTTGGCAAAGCGATCTCCCCGTCTACATCAGACGTACGGGAGGCCACGGCGGGGGCACTGGGTACAGTAGGCGACCCCAACAGTCTCGGGGATCGCCCCACCTGGAAGGACTGTTTTGGCCCTGAATGGTGGTGAGGGAGCAGGTGCAGGGGCAGGTGTAGCACTTCCAGAGATTAGTGCTAGGAAGGAGATCAGTGGGGAGGGATGAATTTCAAGAACTAGTGATGTACTGTAGTGTTCCCTGTGTCCGTGAGTACTGTAGTGTTCCCCGTGGCTGTGAGTACTGTAGTGTTCCCCGTGTCCGTGAGTATTGTAGTGTTCCCCGTGGCTGTGAGTATTGTAGTGTTCCCCGTGTCTGTGAGTATTGTAGTGTTCCCTGTGTCTGTGAGTATTGTAGTGTTCCCCATGGCTGTGAGTACTGTAGTGTTCCCTGTGTCCGTGAGTACTGTAGTGTTCCCCGTGTCCGTGAGTACTGTAGTGTTCCCTGTGTCTGTGAGTATTGTAGTGTTCCCTGTGTCTGTGAGTACTGTAGTGTTCCCCCTGTCCGTGAGTATTGTAGTGTTCCCTGTGTCTGTGAGTACTGTAGTGTTCCCCGTGTCCGTGAGTATTGTAGTGTTCCCTGTGTCTGTGAGTATTGTAGTGTTCCCCGTGTCCGTGAGTATTGTAGTGTTCCCCATGGCTGTGAGTACTGTAGTGTTCCCCGTGTCCGTGAGTATTGTAGTGTTCCCCATGTCCGTGAGTATTGTAGAGTTCCCCGTGTCCGTGAGTATTGTAGTGTTCCCTGTGTCTGTGAGTATTGTAGTGTTCCCCGTGTCCGTGAGTATTGTAGTGTTCCCCATGTCCGTGAGTATTGTAGAGTTCCCCGTGTCCGTGAGTATTGTAGTGTTCCCTGTGTCTGTGAGTATTGTAGTGTTCCCCGTGTCCGTGAGTATTGTAGTGTTCCCCATGTCCGTGAGTATTGTAGAGTTCCCCGTGTCCGTGAGTATTGTAGAGTTCCCCGTGTCCGTGAGTATTGTAGTGTTCCCCATGGCTGTGAGTATTGTAGTGTTCCCCCTGTCCGTGAGTATTGTAGTGTTCCCCGTGGCTGTGAGTATTGTAGTGTTCCCCCTGTCCGTGAGTATTGTAGTGTTCCCCGTGTCCGTGAGTATTGTAGTGTTCCCCGTGTCCGTGAGTACTGTAGTGTTCCCCCTGTCCGTGAGTATTGTAGTGTTCCCCATGGCTGTGAGTACTGTAGTGTTCCCCGTGTCCGTGAGTATTGTAGTGTTCCCTGTGTCTGTGAGTATTGTAGTGTTCCCCATGGCTGTGAGTACTGTAGTGTTCCCCGTGTCCGTGAGTATTGTAGTGTTCCCTGTGTCTGTGAGTATTGTAGTGTTCCCCATGGCTGTGAGTACTGTAGTGTTCCCCATGTCCGTGAGTATTGTAGTGTTCCCTGTGTCTGTGAGTACTGTAGTGTTCCCTGTGTCCGTGAGTACTGTAGTGTTCCCTGTGTCTGTGAGTACTGTAGTGTTCCCCGTGTCCGTGAGTATTGTAGTGTTCCCTGTGTCTGTGAGTATTGTAGAGTTCCCCGTGTCCGTGAGTATTGTAGTGTTCCCTGTGTCTGTGAGTACTGTAGTGTTCCCTGTGTCCGTGAGTATTGTAGAGTTCCCCGTGGCTGTGAGTACTGTAGTGTTCCCCGTGTCCGTGAGTATTGTAGTGTTCCCCGTGGCTGTGAGTACTGTAGTGTTCCCTGTGTCCGTGAGTACTGTAGTGTTCCCTGTGTCCGTGAGTATTGTAGTGTTCCCCATGGCTGTGAGTACTGTAGTGTTCCCCCTGTCCGTGAGTATTGTAGTGTTCCCCCTGTCCGTGAGTATTGTAGTGTTCCCCGTGGCTGTGAGTACTGTAGTGTTCCCCGTGTCCGTGAGTATTGTAGTGTTCCCCATGGCTGTGAGTATTGTAGTGTTCCCCCTGTCCATGAGTATTGTAGTTTTCCCCGTGGCTGTGAGTACTGTAGTGTTCCCCGTGTCCGTGAGTATTGTAGTGTTCCCCATGGCTGTGAGTATTGTAGTGTTCCCCGTGTCCGTGAGTATTGTAGTGTTCCCTGTGTCCGTGAGTATTGTAGTGTTCCCCCTGTCCGTGAGTATTGTAGAGTTCCCCGTGTCCGTGAGTATTGTAATGCTCCCCCTGTCCGTGAGTATTGTAGTGTTCCCCGTGGCTGTTAGTACTGTAGTGTTCCCCCTGTCCGTGAGTATTGTAGAGTTCCCCGTGTCCGTGAGTATTGTAGTGTTCCCCCTGTCCGTGAGTATTGTAGAGTTCCCCGTGTCCGTGAGTATTGTAATGTTCCCCCTGTCCGTGAGTATTGTAGAGTTCCTCGTGTCCGTGAGTATTGTAGTGTTCCCCCTGTCCATGAGTATTGTAGTGTTCCCCCTGTCCATGAGTACTGTAGTGTTCCCCCTGTCCGTGAGTATTGTAGAGTTCCCCGTGGCTGTGAGTATTGTAGTGTTCCCCCTGTCCGTGAGTACTGTAGTGTTCCCCGTGTCCGTGAGTACTGTAGAGTTCCCCCTGTCCGTGAGTATTGTAGTGTTCCCCGTGTCCGTGAGTATTGTAGTGTTCCCCCTGTCCATGAGTACTGTAGTGTTCCCCGTGGCTGTGAGTACTGTAGTGTTCCCCCTGTCCGTGAGTACTGTAGTGTTCCCCGTGGCTGTGAGTACTGTAGTTTTCCCCGTGTCCGTGAGTACTGTAGTGTTCCCCGTGTCCGTGAGTACTGTAGAGTTCCCCGTGTCCGTGAGTACTGTAGTGTTCCCCGTGGCTGTGAGTACTGTAGTGTTCCCCCTGTCCGTGAGTACTGTAGTGTTCCCCCTGTCCGTGAGTATTGTAGTGTTCCCCGTGGCTGTGAGTATTGTAGTGTTCCCCCTGTCCGTGAGTATTGTAGTGTTCCCCCTGTCCGTGAGTATTGTAGAGTTCCCCGTGTCCGTGAGTATTGTAGTGTTCCCCGTGTCCGTGAGTATTGTAGAGTTCCCCGTGTCCGTGAGTATTGTAGTGTTCCCCCTGTCCATGAGTATTGTAGTGTTCCCCGTGGCTGTTAGTACTGTAGTGTTCCCCGTGTCCGTGAGTATTGTAGAGTTCCCCGTGTCCGTGAGTATTGTAGTGTTCCCCCTGTCCGTGAGTATTGTAGAGTTCCCCCTGTCCGTGAGTATTGTAGAGTTCCCCGTGTCCGTGAGTATTGTAGTGTTCCCCCTGTCCATGAGTATTGTAGTGTTCCCCGTGGCTGTTAGTACTGTAGTGTTCCCCGTGTCCGTGAGTATTGTAGAGTTCCCCGTGTCCGTGAGTATTGTAGTGTTCCCCCTGTCCGTGAGTATTGTAGAGTTCCCCGTGTCCGTGAGTACTGTAGTGTACCCTGTGTCCGTGAGTATTGTAGAGTTCCCCGTGGCTGTGAGTACTGTAGTGTTCCCTGTGTCCGTGAGTATTGTAGAGTTCCCCGTGTCCGTGAGTACTGTAGTGTTCCCCGTGTCCGTGAGTATTGTAGTGTTCCCCGTGGCTGTGTGTATTGTAGTGTTCCCCATGTCCGTGAGTATTGTAGTGTTCCCTGTGTCTGTGAGTACTGTAGTGTTCCCCCTGTCCGTGAGTATTGTAGTGTTCCCCGTGTCCGTGAGTACTGTAGTGTTCCCCCTGTCCGTGAGTATTGTAGTGTTCCCCGTGGCTGTTAGTACTGTAGTGTTCCCCATGTCCGTGAGTATTGTAGAGTTCCCCGTGTCCGTGAGTATTGTAGAGTTCCCCGTGTCCGTGAGTATTGTAGTGTTCCCCGTGGCTGTGAGTACTGTAGAGTTCCCCGTGTCCGTGAGTATTGTAGTGTTCCCCGTGTCCGTGAGTATTGTAGAGTTCCCCGTGTCCGTGAGTATTGTAGTGTTCCCCGTGGCTGTGAGTACTGTAGTGTTCCCCCTGTCCGTGAGTATTGTAGAGTTCCCCGTGTCCGTGAGTACTGTAGTGTACCCTGTGTCCGTGAGTATTGTAGAGTTCCCCGTGGCTGTGAGTACTGTAGTGTTCCCCCTGTCCGTGAGTATTGTAGAGTTCCCCGTGTCCGTGAGTACTGTAGTGTTCCCCGTGTCCGTGAGTATTGTAGTGTTCCCCGTGGCTGTGTGTATTGTAGTGTTCCCCATGTCCGTGAGTATTGTAGTGTTCCCTGTGTCTGTGAGTACTGTAGTGTTCCCCCTGTCCGTGAGTATTGTAGTGTTCCCCGTGTCCGTGAGTATTGTAGTGTTCCCCCTGTCCGTGAGTATTGTAGTGTTCCCCGTGTCCGTGAGTATTGTAGTGTTCCCCGTGTCCGTGAGTACTGTAGTGTTCCCCCTGTCCGTGAGTATTGTAGTGTTCCCCGTGGCTGTTAGTACTGTAGTGTTCCCCATGTCCGTGAGTATTGTAGAGTTCCCCGTGTCCGTGAGTATTGTAGAGTTCCCCGTGTCCGTGAGTATTGTAGTGTTCCCCGTGGCTGTGAGTACTGTAGAGTTCCCCGTGTCCGTGAGTATTGTAGTGTTCCCTGTGTCCGTGAGTATTGTAGTGTTCCCTGTGTCCGTGAGTACTGTAGTGTTCCCCGTGGCTGTGAGTACTGTAGAGTTCCCCGTGTCCGTGAGTATTGTAGTGTTCCCTGTGTCCGTGAGTATTGTAGAGTTCCCCGTGTCCGTGAGTATTGTAGAGTTCCCCGTGTCCATGAGTATTGTAGTGTTCCCCGTGGCTGTGAGTATTGTAGTGTTCCCCATGGCTGTGAGTACTGTAGTGTTCCCCTTGTCCGGGAGTACTGTAGTGTTCCCCTTGTCCGGGAGTACTGTAGTGTTCCCTGTGTCCGTGAGTATTGTAGAGTTCCCCGTGTCCGTGAGTATTGTAATGTTCCCCCTGTCCGTGAGTATTGTAGAGTTCCCCGTGTCCGTGAGTATTGTAATGTTCCCCCTGTCCGTGAGTATTGTAGTGTTCCCCGTGTCCGTGAGTATTGTAGTGTTCCCCGTGGCTGTGAGTATTGTAGTGTTCCCTGTGTCTGTGAGTATTGTAGTGTTCCCTGTGTCTGTGAGTACTGTAGTGTTCCCCCTGTCCGTGAGTATTGTAGTGTTCCCCGTGTCCGTGAGTATTGTAGAGTTCCCCGTGTCCGTGAGTATTGTAGAGTTCCCCCTGTCCGTGAGTATTGTAGAGTTCCCCGTGTCCGTGAGTACTGTAGTGTACCCTGTGTCCGTGAGTATTGTAGAGTTCCCCGTGGCTGTGAGTACTGTAGTGTTCCCCCTGTCCGTGAGTATTGTAGAGTTCCCCGTGTCCGTGAGTACTGTAGTGTTCCCCGTGTCCGTGAGTATTGTAGTGTTCCCCGTGGCTGTGTGTATTGTAGTGTTCCCCCTGTCCGTGAGTATTGTAGAGTTCCCCGTGTCCGTGAGTACTGTAGTGTACCCTGTGTCCGTGAGTATTGTAGAGTTCCCCGTGGCTGTGAGTACTGTAGTGTTCCCCCTGTCCGTGAGTATTGTAGAGTTCCCCGTGTCCGTGAGTACTGTAGTGTTCCCCATGTCCGTGAGTATTGTAGTGTTCCCTGTGTCTGTGAGTACTGTAGTGTTCCCCCTGTCCGTGAGTATTGTAGTGTTCCCCGTGTCCGTGAGTACTGTAGTGTTCCCCCTGTCCGTGAGTATTGTAGTGTTCCCCGTGGCTGTTAGTACTGTAGTGTTCCCCATGTCCGTGAGTATTGTAGAGTTCCCCGTGTCCGTGAGTATTGTAGAGTTCCCCGTGTCCGTGAGTATTGTAGTGTACCCCATGGCTGTGAGTACTGTAGTGTTCCCCGTGTCCGTGAGTATTGTAGTGTTCCCCGTGTCCGTGAGTATTGTAGTTTTCCCCGTGTCCGTGAGTATTGTAGTGTTCCCCGTGTCCGTGAGTATTGTAGTGTTCCCCGTGTCCGTGAGTATTGTACTGTTCCCCGTGTCCGTGAGTATTGTAGAGTTCCCCGTGTCCGTGAGTATTGTAGTGTTCCCCCTGTCCGTGAGTATTGTAGTGTTCCCCGTGTCCGTGAGTATTGTACTGTTCCCCGTGTCCGTGAGTATTGTAGAGTTCCCCGTGTCCGTGAGTATTGTAGTGTTCCCCCGTGTCCGTGAGTACTGTAGAGTTCCCCGTGGCTGTGAGTACTGTAGTGTTCCCCGTGGCTGTGAGTATTGTAGTGTTCCCCGTGGCTGTGAGTACTGTAGTGTTCCCCGTGGCTGTGAGTACTGTAGTGTTCCCCGTGGCTGTTAGTATTGTAGAGTTCCCCGTGTCCGTGAGTATTGTAGTGTTCCCCGTGGCTGTTAGTACTGTACTGTTCCCCGTGTCCGTGAGTATTGTAGAGTTCCCCGTGTCCGTGAGTATTGTAGTGTTCCCCGTGTCCGTGAGTACTGTAGTGTTCCCCGTGGCTGTTAGTACTGTAGTGTTCCCCGTGTCCGTGAGTATTGTAGAGTTCCCCGTGTCCGTGAGTATTGTAGAGTTCCCCGTGTCCGTGAGTACTGTAGTGTTCCCCCTGTCCGTGAGTATTGTAGTGTTCCCCATGGCTGTGAGTATTGTAGTGTTCCCCGTGTCCGTGAGTACTGTAGTGTTCCCCCTGTCCGTGAGTATTGTAGAGTTCCCCGTGTCCGTGAGTACTGTAGAGTTCCCCGTGTCCGTGAGTACTGTAGAGTTCCCCCTGTCCGTGAGTATTGTAGAGTTCCCCGTGTCCGTGAGTACTGTAGTGTTCCCCCTGTCCGTGAGTATTGTAGTGTTCCCCCTGTCCGTGAGTATTGTAGTGTTCCCCGTGGCTGTTAGTACTGTAGTGTTCCCCCTGTCCGTGAGTATTGTAGAGTTCCCCGTGTCCGTGAGTACTGTAGTGTTCCCCCTGTCCGTGAGTATTGTAGAGTTCCCCGTGTCCGTGAGTATTGTAGAGTTCCCCGTGTCCGTGAGTATTGTAGTGTTCCCCGTGGCTGTGAGTATTGTAGTGTTCCCCGTGTCCGTGAGTACTGTAGTGTTCCCCGTGTCCGTGAGTACTGTAGTGTACCCCGTGTCCGTGAGTATTGTAGAGTTCCCCGTGTCCGTGAGTATTGTAGTGTTCCCCGTGTCCGTGGGTATTGTAGAGTTCCCCGTGGCTGTGAGTACTGTAGTGTTCCCCCTGTCCGTGAGTATTGTAGAGTTCCCCGTGTCCGTGAGTACTGTAGAGTTCCCCGTGGCTGTGAGTATTGTAGTGTTCCCCGTGTCCGTGAGTATTGTAGTGTTCCCCGTGTCCGTGAGTATTGTAGTGTTCCCCGTGTCCGTGAGTACTGTAGTGTTCCCCGTGTCCGTGAGTATTGTAGTGTTCCCCGTGTCCATGAGTATTGTAGTGTTCCCCGTGGCTGTGAGTATTGTAGTGTTCCCCATGTCCGTGAGTACTGTAGTGTTCCCCGTGGCTGTGAGTATTGTAGTGTTCCCCGTGGCTGTGAGTATTGTAGTGTTCCCCATGTCCGTGAGTACTGTAGTGTTCTCTGTGTCCGTGAGTATTGTAGTGTTCCCTGTGTCCGTGAGTATTGTAGTGTTCCCCATGTCCGTGAGAATTGTAGTGTTCCCTGTGTCTGTGAGTACTGTAGTGTTCCCCCTGTCCGTGAGTATTGTAGTGTTCCCTGTGTCCGTGAGTATTGTAGTGTTCCCCATGTCCGTGAGAATTGTAGTGTTCCCTGTGTCTGTGAGTACTGTAGTGTTCCCCCTGTCCGTGAGTATTGTAGTGTTCCTCGTGGCTGTGAGTACTGTAGTGTTCCCCCTGTCCGTGAGTATTGTAGTGTTCCCCCTGTCCGTGAGTATTGTAGTGTTCCCCGTGGCTGTTAGTACTGTAGTGTTCCCCCTGTCCGTGAGTATTGTAGTGTTCCCCGTGGCTGTTAGTACTGTAGAGTTCCCCGTGTCCGTGAGTATTGTAGTGTTCCCCCTGTCCGTGAGTATTGTAGAGTTCCCCGTGTCCGTGAGTATTGTAGTGTTCCCCGTGTCCGTGTGTATTGTAGTGTTCCCCGTGTCCGTGAGTACTGTAGTGTTCCCCGTGTTCGTGAGTACTGTAGTGTACCCCGTGTCCGTTAGTATTGTAGAGTTCCCCGTGTCCGTGAGTATTGTAGTGTTCCCCGTGTCCGTGAGTACTGTAGTGTACCCCGTGTCCGTGAGTATTGTAGTGTTCCCCGTGGCTGTGAGTACTGTAGTGTTCCCCCTGTCCGTGAGTATTGTAGTGTTCCCCGTGTCCGTGAGTATTGTAGTGTTCCCCGTGTCCGTGAGTATTGTAGAGTTCCCCGTGTCCGTGAGTACTGTAGTGTTCCCCCTGTCCGTGAGTATTGTAGTGTTCCCCGTGTCCGTGAGTATTGTAGAGTTCCCTGTGTCCGTGAGTATTGTAGTGTTCCCCGTGTCCGTGAGTATTGTAGAGTTCCCCGTGTCCGTGAGTATTGTAGTGTTCCCCGTGTCCGTGAGTATTGTAGTGTTCCTCGTGGCTGTGAGTACTGTAATGTTCCCCGTGTTCGTGAGTATTGTAGAGTTCCCCGTGTCCGTGAGTATTGTAGTGTTCCCCGTGTCCCTGAGTATTGTAGTGTTCCCCCTGTCCGTGAGTATTGTAGTTTTCCCCGTGTCCGTGAGTACTGTAGTGTTCCCCGTGTCCGTGAGTACTGTAGTGTTCCCCGTGTCCGTGAGTATTGTAGTGTTCCCCGTGTCCGTGAGTACTGTAGTGTTCCCCGTGTCCGTGAGTATTGTAGTGTTCCCCGTGTCCGTGAGTATTGTAGTTTTCCCCGTGTCCGTGAGTACTGTAGTGTTCCCCGTGTCCGTGAGTATTGTAGTGTTCCCCGTGTCCGTGAGTATTGTAGTGTACCCCGAGGCTGTGCGTTGCTTCTTTTGACACGTATGGGTCTTGGTTATCAGAAATGGGGGTAACATCTGATCATTTATGGCGCTAATCGGACAGGGATGATTCCAGTCTACTGCAGTGGGTCATGGACGGACAGACTGGGTGACACGGAACAGAATTCCGTCAGGGCCGAGTTTATTGTCACGAGGACAGTTGGACGTGGAGTGAGAGACTTCCGCAGTTCCCAGGCACAGAGAACGAAAAGGAAATCAGAAATTTAACACGACCCAAATTTATACGAGAAGGAAAGAAACAATGCAAGTCCACTTCAGTGTAAGGAAACGGTGCCAGTCGGTTCAGTGGTTGAAGGGAAGTAATTGTTGTGACCATGGTGGTGCGGGATGTCAGCCTTTCCACCTCCTGACCAGTGGTAGCTGTGAGAAGATGGCAAGGCCTGAATGGTGGGAAATTTTAACGATGCAGTTGCCTTCTTGAGGCAGCACATCCAGTGGGTATTCACGTTAGTGCGGAGGAATATACCCGTGGTGCTGTCTGCTGAATCCACAATTCACTGCAGCTTCTTCCATTCTTGTGCATTGGAACTGACCATGGTGCGAGCGGTCAGGAATCTCTCAGTCCTTCAGTAGAAGTTTTTTTAGAGTGTTTGTTGACGAACTGAGCCTCCTCACAAAGTAAAAGGCTCGTGCGCCTTCCTTGTGATTTCACCTTCATTCGGACGTTCCTCAGTAGGGATGTATCCCCGGAAAACTCCACTCCTCCAAATCCCATAAATCAGTAAGGCTGAGGGGAGGGCATCCAGTACAGTGCATTCTGGGTAGAAAGTGGCATGCTTTGTAGGGTCACAGAGCATTACCGTACAAGCCCCAGGCCATTCAGCCCATCTAGCCCATTCCGCCCAGTCTCATCAACCCGCACCTTGACCACAGCCCTCCGTGCCCCTCCCATCCATGTATTTACCCCGAACCTCTTTCATGTTAAAATCGAACCTGCATCTGCCTCTCCTGCCAGCAACTCGCAGGACTGTCCGCATGAAGAATTTCCCCCTGAAACTTTTCACCTTTCGTCCACCCCTCTTGCCACATCAGCAGCTATATCTCATTACGAGTTTTTGATTTGAAATGTCACCAAAATTTCTGCAGATGTGCCGTGGAGAACATTCGGACCAGTGCACTGACGGTAAAAAATTAAATTTGGAACCAAAGTATCCCAAAGAGTGAGAGGCTTTGCTGCACAAAGGGGTAACTAATGGATGCCTGCACAGGGCAGTGTGAGGTGGGGGATTGCAGTCCAAGTTCTTGAGATTGTGCGTTCTCTGGGACAGTAGGATCTGGGCTTTCCTGTTGACAGGTCTTTGAAGGTATAATGAGAGGAAGTTAGTGAAATCCTGCAACTTCAGAAGCACAAGTGTTGAGTTCAAAAGCAGGGTGAACCTTTATAAAATTCTGGTTAGGCCACAACTTGTTTTGGTCACTACTTCAGGAAAGATGCCCCCCCCCACCCGAGAAGCTGCGGAGGTGGTTTACCGGAATGGTTCCAAGGAAGGTTGATGAAGGCCAGGGATCTCATGGAAACTTATTGAATGTTGATCATTAAAGCTTCAGGGGGAAGGCAGGAGGATGGGGCTGAGAGGGATAATAAATCAGCCATGATCGAAAGGCGGAGCAGTCTCAATGGGCCAAATGGTCTAGTTAATAAGAATCATGACTTAGTTACAGAGTTTTCTCACAAAATCCGCACTTCACAGTGTTTTACAAAGGGATAATGAGCAAATTTAAAATTAAAGGCAAAGTGATGTTAGTTAAAAGGTTTGTAAGTGTTGTTTGGAAGTGCCAGCTGAGTCTGCATCCTGTATAGTGTTTAGTCTTGAACTGCACTGTTTATGAGTGCAGTTGAAGAAAAGTTGAACTGCCAATGTTCTTTTGTGGAAGATTGTTCACGTTTAAGACACCGATGGAAGAAGACCTGAGGGCACAAAGCGATTATGAAACAAATGAGATTCTGCGATGTGCTCTGGTGCCAGAGCACTGAGAGCTTTAAAAACAAGTAAGAAAACTTTAAAATCAATTGGAAAAGATACAGGAAGCCGATGCTAGAATGGAAGTGATGAGCTCCCTCATCCTGGTTCTCGTTCGAAGTCTAGCAGCAGCGTTCAGGGTGAGTCGGTTTGTCAGTATAAAGGGCATTGCAGTAACCCAGTCTATCCAATACAAAGGCGTGAACTGGTTTCTCAGCTGCAATACGGGACCAAAACATACTCGTCTTTGCAACTTTTCTTAAGTTTAGAATTCCTGCTCTGGTCACTTTCTGATTGTGGGTTTAAAATCCAAATCTGAATCAAACTCAACTCGTTTCCGAGGCTGACGGTCTCTGATTTTACAAGGACAGCAAGTTTCCAAAGGTATCAAGAAGTTCATCTCTTTTGGCTCTCGGACCAACCAGATGTACTTCAGTTTTATCTTCATTGAGTTTCAGGAAATCCATGGGTTTATTGAGCCAGATCAGAGGTCAGACGGTATAGGTTACTCTCATCATCAGGCTGAACCGAGATACACGAATGTGTGTCATCAGCGTAACTCTGGAAATCGAGTTTATGTTCTCTGATGAAATCTCCTAACGGGAGCATGTGTAAGGAGAAGAGTAGGGGACCAGGAACTGCTTCCCTAAGCAACACCAAAACGGTCTCCGAAACAGACAATGTTTTCTCTCTGAGAAAATTCTGCTCCCATCTCATATGTCCACATCCTGGTCAATTTACCCCCCTCGAGTGACTATCTTGTTTCCCTGTAAAGTCACCGATGACATTTCCTTCAGTTCTGTCGCCGTTGGTGTGGTGTTGGATTCTGCAGTTCCCATTGCGCTCTGGACCGGACCCTGGACACTGGGCTTTGTCTCTGCAGATGTCGTTAACTGAGCTGGGGTTTCATATTCCAAACAAATAAACCAGTTCTGTTTAAAATCCTGTCACTCAAGCCTCTGAGGCTTTGCGATAAGCAGAGCGTACGGTCGAAAGAGAGGCCATTGGAGCCGCTGGTCCCGGACGGTTTTAAGCCCCACATCCGCTGCTGTAAATATCGAAACAGCAGATGACAAAACACTCGATAATGGAAATACCCGGCAGGTCAGGCAGCGTCTGGAGAGGAACGATCCGTCACTCAGACCATCAGGCAGAGTGAGGAAACTTGTGTGTTAGAGGCTGCCGGGGATGGGAGGGTGGAGGGAACGTGGGGAAGGTCTGTTAAAGGGTGCAGACAAGACAGTCAAGGTGACGATGGTTAACGGGGTCCCACCATTCCAGCCTGACATCTTGTTGTTTTCTCTCTCTAACAACCATTGCCCAACTGTTTGGCGGAGAGCGCTCAACGTGCCGGGTCACCTGGGCTCTCTGGGTTTCAGTAATCCTCTGTTCACCCCATTCCTTTTGCAAAATAAAACACTCGTAAAAGATAAAACAGCTGAAGTTGCTGAAGGTCTGAAATTTAAAAAAAAAACACTCAGGCAGTTGATTCCTGACAAACGCAGCAGATCAGGCGTCAGTTGTGGGAAACCAGAGAACCTGTGGGGAAACTCACACAAGCCAGCAGGGCAGCGTAGGGGTTAACACGACACTTCACACTTCCTGCATCAACTGGGCAATTCCAGAGCAACTTTCAACATCTATAATTGAAATTGACTGGACCAACACAGACAACACATGGGTTGCTACGTTTGTGAATGGGAACTGGCGTTTCAACAAGTATCACTGAAAATAACCGGGATTGGAACAACTGGCATGAACCATCACTGCAGTAACTCAAGTCAAAGACATTACAACAAGGCCTGGTATCGATAGAACGACCCCCACCGACAGGCACTGGAATCCCTGGGTAATCAACATTGGTATCGGTGAAGAACCATGGTTATAATTCAACTTGATGTGCATTTTCTGCAATAACTCTCCCTGTCAGCACGTCAGAGTGCAAACGTACCTGCAGGCCTTTCAGTAATGACTCAAACCGAGATGGCTTAGGAACTGCTGGCCTGGGTTGGAATTCACAACATCAGGTCACATTGTTGGGCCCACTGCTTCCATTTGGAGGGTTCCACGGCTCCACCATCTCTTCCATTGACTCTTCGTGCCGTTATAATCCCCGATTGTTTGCTGGATGAGGGAGATGTGGAGTTTGAAGACATTTAGAGACATGGGGTAGGTTCTGCTGATAAGTACAGGGTGAGGAAAGTTTGATACAAACTCGGGGAATATAGACATTATGAGCACACCCCTAAAAAGTTCCTTATTAGCTTTTTAAAATCCCAATGGATATGTTAAAACAGAGTGGAAGATCGGAATGGGAATAGGAATTTTAGCTCCTGGATAATCTGCCTAGACTGATCAGAAGTGAAATGCCTTTCTCTCGCCTATTTCAATACTATTCATAACTGCTCTTTGCTTTGAAGAAAATAAGAGTTGAAAAGAAATTGCTGTGGGTGGAGGCAGAAAGAGGGGAGATGGTCAGCTTTGTTGTCTGGGGAGATGCAAGAGCTTTACGCCCCCCCACCCCGTGGTGATGGAGGTGTATCGGGACTGTTCCATCTCTGAACTACCTCAGTGTCAGTAAGACCAAAGACTGATTGTGGACGTCATAAAGGGTGAGGGATCACGCACCAGTCTTTATAGAGGGATCAGAAATGGGAAGAGTGAGCGATTCCAAGTTCTTGGGTGTCAATATCTCTGAGGATCTACCCTGCACCCAATATATCGATGCAGTTATAAAGAAAGCACACCAGCGGCTATTAGGAATTTGAGGAGATTCGGATTGTCATCATGGGCACTCTCAAATTTCTACAGATCTACCACGGACAGGCTGCGTCTGGTATGGTGTTGGGGGGGGGGGCTACTGCACAGGATTGAAATAAGTTGCAGAAAGTTGTAAAATTAGTCAGCTCCATCATGGTCACTGACCTCTGTAGTATCCAGGGCATCTTCACGGAGCGACGCCTCAAAAAGGCAGCGTCCATCATTAAGGACCATCCCCCCCCCCCTCCCCAATCATCACTCAGGCCATGTCTTGTGCTCATTGTTACTGTCAGGAAGGAGGCACAGAATGATTTAGGAATAGTTTCTTCCCCTCTGCTATCAGATTTCTGAATGGACATTGAACCCATGAACACTACCTCAGTACATTTTTTATTTCTGTTTTTGTAATATTTAATGTGTGTAATTGATTTTATATTATGTATTGCATTGTACTGCTGTCGTAAAGGCAACAAATTTCACGACACATGCAAGGAAAAGAATCTCATGTCTGTAGCCTGAAAATAAACTTTACTTTGAACTTTGAGCCTGATTCTGAAGAACTCCGACTGTTTGTTGTGAGCGGGTCAGATGGCGAGACTGGCATCAGGAACGTATTTTAAAGGTAACAATTGTTTCACAGAACCCAGAAGTGAATCTCCTGCAGTTTGAACGCTGAAGTTATTTTGAGTCTCCCGCCCAAAGCGCGGCCGCTGACCTCGGCTCCTTTAATGAGCCGTTCATCCTTATTGACAGCGACTCTGCACCAATCAGGAAGCAGGGTAATGCCGGAGGACCGTTTGGTCCTCCAGCCAATCGGGATGAGGGGGCGGGGCGGGAGTAAAGCCGATGCTGACCTGTACCCGGAAGTTTGGAGTCCCTGGACACGGGTTGCCGGACACACAAACTGCTGGAGGAATCGG
Organism: Hypanus sabinus; assembly: GCF_030144855.1. Taxonomy (NCBI): domain Eukaryota; kingdom Metazoa; phylum Chordata; class Chondrichthyes; order Myliobatiformes; family Dasyatidae; genus Hypanus; species Hypanus sabinus. The sequence continues at coordinate 13,726,773 of NC_082731.1, forward strand.
CAGGACCTTCGGCCCTTCTCCAGCATTCTGTGTGTGTCCCTGCCCAGGGTGCGAATTGGTCGGCAAGATCCCAGACAGCGTCCTGCTTCAACTGCAGACGCCCCTCAGTAATGTCAGTAAATATTATTGACCCGACATTTCACGAGCGCTGTAAATTGCCCCCCCCCCTCATGCATTGGCATTTGAACCGGAACTTGTGTTTCCGTCCCCTGTCGGATTTTAGAAATTGGATTTGTTTTACTTGTTAGAATTGGACGCGGGGGATCCCGAAAAGTCATGGTGTTCTAAAGTAGTCAGATTACATGTTCTGAACTGGCTCTGCCTGAAGGTGTGACCGTAACGTATTCCATGAAATCTCCAAAGGTCTTCGATAAAATTATTATTTAATACCAGCGTGCAGAGATAAGGAACTGAACAGTTGGATTGATTACTTTTTTAAATGAACAATACTAATGCCATTTATTCGCCTTCCTCTCACATTTTCCACTCTGCTTTCCTGCTTAAAAATATTAGCCCGGTGAAAGATTATTGACCCGAAATTTCACGAGCGCTGTAAATTGCCCCTCATGCATTGGCATTTGGGAGAAGTTGATGGGAACATGAGAATATAAAGGAATTAGTATCAGTGGTCAGGGATGACTAGATGGGCTGAAGGGCCTCTCTGTCCAGAGTGACATTCATTGTATCATTTATTTTCCTGACTCCTTCCAGTATCCGAATGTTAACAGTGAATCCAGCAGCCCAACACTATAGAACAGTACACACCATTTCGTTTAAAGGACAGCTGTCACCCCAACCACACACAACCTGTTCCAGCTGCTACCATCTGGAAAACGGTACAGCAGCATAAAACCCAGGACCAACAGGCTCCGGGACAACTTCTTCCACCAGGCCATCAGACTGATTAATTCATGCTGATACAATTGTATTTCTAGGTTATATGGACTGTCCTGTTGTACATACTATTTATTCCAAATCATAAATTGCACATAACCTGAAGATTTTCACTGCTCATGTATGTGAAGGATGTAAGTAATGAAATCAATTCAGTTGATCAGGATGTTGTATGGTGCGGGTTATCACAGTCCTCTCTCTGTCCACGAACATGATTGGTCTGGGCAAATTTTTCTACAGAGGCGGTTTGCCATTGCCCTCTCCTGGGCAGTGTCTCCACAAGACGGGTGACCCCAGCCAGTCTTCATTGATTGTCTGCCTGGCGTAACCGGGACTTATGACATGTACCAGCTGCCCCCACGGCTTCACTTGATCCTGACCCGGGGGGGGGGGGGGCTAAGCAGGTGCTGCACCCTGTTCCAGGGCGAACTGCCCGCTACTCTACCAAACGTGGTGTCAGTCGCACCTCCCCCCGCCAGCCCAAGCCATTGCGCCAACCTTTTAGCCTACTCCGTCCGATCTAAACCTTCATAGCCCTGCATTTTTCTATCATCCATGTCCCGAATGTATTTGTCTCTACCAGCTCCATTGACCATGCATTCGACCACTACGTGTAAAACAAAACATATGTCCCTCAGCCAACCCCCTATACCTTCCTCCAAATCACCTTAAAATTACACCCTCTCATATTAGCCATTTGCATCCTGGCTGCCCACTCAATCTCTGGTCTCCATCAAGTCATCCTCCTTTGCTCCAAAGAGAAAAGCCCTGGCTTGCTCATAACCTTTTCTCTAGTCCGGGTAGCGTCCTCTGACCCCCTCTAAAGCTCCCACATCCTTCGCGTAATGAGGTGACCAGAACTGAACTCAATGTTCCAGCTGTGGTCGAACCCGAGTTTCATAGAGCTGCGTATGGTCTTCAAGGTTCAAGGCCCGCTGGTTAACAAGGTGCGTATGCAGTACACAGCTCTGAGATTCTCCTTCTCCAGAAAACCACGAAACCAAGAAAACCATGGAAGCCGTTCAAAGAAATACATCAACACCCACACGCGAAGAAAAAACAGAAATTGTGCAAATGGTAACAGGTACATCAACCCCAATCCCCCCTCCCACGCAAAGAAAACAAACAAATGATGCACACAGTAACATCAACCCCAAACCCCTGCACAAAAAAAAATCATCCAAACGGCAACTGGAACATCAACCCCCAAACCAACATCCCTGTGCAAAAATAATTGCACAAACAGCAACAGGTGAAAACACAGAATACAGAACATGAAGCTGAGAGTCCAGTCTGAACTGCAGTGTAATCTATCAATCGCAGAACCTCAGTATCACCCTCCGACAGCATCGAGGGAGAGAGGTCACTCAAACGGAGGAGCCCTCCCTCAGGAACAGTGAGTGAGGGACCATCACACACAGGCACCGTCCTCCAGTGGCAGCCAGCGAGACGCCGGCAGGCAGCATTGGATATTCACTCACCTTCCGCGTTCACCTTCATGTTTTCATCTTCCTTGATGCTTTAATTGGCTGAAACATCCTCTGTTTATCCCCCTCCACAGAGACTGATGGGTTCCTGCAGCAATCTTTGTGCGTTGCATTTGTTTGTACTGTCCATTGTCCTGGCGGGCGATCTGTTTTTGGTGGGTTTGCGCTTTGTGAGTTTTATTTCTTTTTCTTTTCCATGAGGGTGGGGGGGGGCAGAGGTTGATAAATGACTTCCATTCTTTCCTGGCTATCTGGAGAAGAGTTGTATTCTGCATACAGGTAGTCCCTGAGATACGAACGTCCAATTTACAAACAACTCGTACTTACGAACGGAGGGAGGAGAACGCCATCCGCCATTTTAAGTCGGATCACTACTCCGTCCGCCATTTTAAGTCGTTGCTGTTAACACTGTGTTGAGTGTGTAACTTTGTATTTGGTTTAAATTTTTCTTAACAAGACTCACTCTGACTCCCCCCACCTTTTAAAGTCAGCACCGCCCCCACTTGTCCCATTTAACCTGCCTCAGTGTGGGTGGACTTTAGGACCTGTGGCTGCTGCAGTTTTCTGTTCCGTTGACGGAAAATGATCGCTATTGAAAATGAAATGGAAATATTAAAGCATTTGGAAAGAAGTGAAACACCATCAGTCATTGGAAAAGCGTTAGGCTACAGTCGGTCAATGATTGGAACAATTTTAAAGGATAAAGTGAGAATAATGGGACATGTGAAAGGCCCTGCCCCGATGAAAGCTACAATTATTACTAAGCAACGCAGTGGTTAAATTATTGAAATACATACGTTTCTTAAGTGTTTTATATGCATAGAAAGGTAAAATATATACAAAATACTAAGACAAACGTTTGACTAACTGACGCTAAATAATACCGGGTGTACCTGTTCCGACTTCAGTATAAATCTGACTAAAAGAACTCAGGAATGGAACTCGTTCATACCCTGGGGACTGCCTATACACACTTCAATAACCCAGTGAATCTTTGAACCTTATTAACCCTCAGTCTTCTGATCCCTGGGTTACTAGAACGAGCTTTTGCCCATCGTATCCAAAAATATATCTTTTGTAGATGCTGCGTCCAACCTTTCCTTTCCCCGCCTAAATAAAAAAGCACTGGAAATGCTCAGCATGCCAGTGAACGTTAACGTTCCCCAGTCGGCCATCTCACTGTGTTATTGATCCTTTACCATCGAGAGGCCTGGTTAAGACCTCACCATCGGTCTTGCCACCCGGCAGAGCCCCGCAGACACCACACCAAGCAGCAGCATAAACATCTTTAATGAACCTATTCCACACTGTACAGAGTGCTAAATATCGATAAAAACACACATGATCACAGAACCTGAAATTCAAAGTCTCTTTAAAAAAATACTGCTTCAAGTGATTACATTTCAAAGTACAGGTTGTAAAGAACTTTAAAAAAAATTCGGGGACAAGAGTATAATTTTAGTGCTAGTTTGCTAAGCAGTATTTATGCCCAGTGCAGGATTATAAATTCACTTAAACCTCATGCAACTGTGTCAGATTTCAGAGTAATTTACAATGGGACAAGTTTGTGAACTCCTTGCTCGGTTCCATTTATTTTGCCCTGGTCCTGGGGACGAGGGGACAACAGAAGCCAGATCACAGACTGCAACTTCAACCCCACTTGTTACAGCCTGAACCCCCGTATCCCACCTCCGTTGTCTGACATCCACGGGGCGTGGAGCACCCTGCTTGAGGCAGATACATCAGGGAATTTTCCTTAAGGTGGAAACTCTGGGGGTGGGGGGGGGGGGGGTTGGCATCAGTTTTAGCTGATGAGAGGAAACCAGAGAGGGAAGTTTTTCATACACAGAGAGGAGCGGGTGTGTGGAACATTGGAACATTTTGCCAGGGGTGGTGATAGAGGCAGACACATTAGAGGCATTTAAGAAACTTGGATAGGCTCATGGATAAGAGGAGAATGGGGAGCTACGAGACCATAAGACATGGGGGCAGAATTAGGCCATTCAGCCCATTGAATCTGCACCACCATCCTGGATCCCATTCAACCCCATACCCCGACAATCCCTCGTGCATCGACACAGAAGGGTCAGACTGAACTCACAGTAGGTCAAGAGGTCAGCACGGTATTGTACAGCAAAGGGCTTGTGAAGTTGAATATATATTTGTAAAGCTAAATACTCTCCTGGTGGTTGTTCAGGGTTGTAGGTGTGACCGCGCTGGGGCAGTGAACTGGAATTATCATCCACCATCACCACCCTCATCCTCACCCTCACCAACCTGGGCTGGATCACCAGGCCAGGGAAGGGAGGCAGATTCCCTCTCTTTGAGATTCGAGGATGAACCCGATGGGGTTTTTTCCCACAACAATCTCGGGGTTCTCTGGCCAGGCTGACCCGGCAACTCAGTAGCTAATCGAAACCTGCAGACCCATCATCCCAACCGGAGCAAACCACGGATAGCCCAGCGCTCAGCCCTGGCAGCGGTGACAGAACCGCCCGTCTGCGAGCTCGTCGCCTGCCGCGGGCGGGTATCCACACGCCAAGCGTTCCACTCCTGAGACGTGCTGAAGCCTCTGCAGATCCTCCTCTCCCCGTGCAGGCTTGCTGTTACGTCACCAGACAGCAGGTCGGCGGGCGTGTGAACCCTTCCCCACGGTACCGTCTCCTCGTGATGTAATTAGCTCCTCCTTTCCCTCGCAGGGGAGAGGGTGCAAGTGAGCCTCTTCCTGAATCCACACGGATCCAACAACTTCTCTCCGGTAAGAACTCGCTGCTGGGTCACCAGGCTGAACGGCCCAGTGAATCCTTCTCACGCCAACAAAACCCGTCTCCGTGAGATCTTCCTGGATGGGGTGACCACGTTAAACTGGTGACCGTCCTCCCCAGTTTCATCCAAACGGTCCCGTACTTTAGCCATGACATGGGTGCCAAACGCTCCCTTATTTTCTGACTTGACTCCCAGTATCAGTTGCATCTCAAAATGAAGCATAACTTGATTTTGGCATACGTCTATGTTCCTGAAAGAAAATTTTCGATAAGCAGAGGTTCAGAATCCGGATTATTATCACCGGCACGTGTCATGAAACTTGTTAACTTAGCAGCAGCAGATCAATGCAATACATAATATAGAAGAAAAATTAATAATAAATCACTAAATCAATGACAGTATATGTATATTGAATGGATTAAAATGGTGCAAAGACAGAAATAAAATATATTAAAAAAGTGAGATAGTGCTCACAGGCTCAGTCCATTTAGGAATCGGATGGCAGAGGGGAAGAGGCTGTTCCTGAATCGCTGAGTGTGTGCCTTCAGGCTCCTGTACCTCCTCCCTGATGGCAGAGGGGAAGAGGCTGTTCTTGAATCGCTGAGTGTGTGCCTTCAGGCTTCTGTACCTCCTACCTGATGGCAGAGGGGAAGAAGCTGTTCCTGAATCTCTGAGTGTGTGCCTTCAGGCTCCTGTACCTCCTCCCTGATGGCGGAGGGGAAGAGGCTGTTCCTGAATCGCTGAGTGTGTGCCTTCAGGCTCCTGTACCTCCTCCCTGATGGCAGAGGGGAAGAAGCTGTTCCTGAATCGCTGAGTGTGTGCCTTCAGGCTTCTGTACCTCCTTCCAGGTGGTAATAGTGAGAAAAGGGCATGCCCTGGGCGCTGGCGGTGCGACAAACTAGCAAAGTAGGAATTCTGCAAGACGGCATCACAATAAAATGGTGCTGTGCTTCTAGTACAGCCGGCCAACCTCACGACTCACGGCGACGACTGCGGCTGCCCTGAGAAGCCCCACGCTGGGCGCTGCAGAGCTCGTTCACCGTGCAGACACGCGCCTACTCTGGAATGATGAACTGCCAGAGGAACTCGTGCATTTAGAGCTCCGAAAACCAGCAGCGGAGTTTGCTGATGTCTAAAGGCAGGGTAACAGCTTTCGCAACGTGCTGCCAAACTGCTGAATTTAAAGCTCAGCGTTATTTGCCTAATTTCAGCAAGATTGAAAGAGTGCAGACACTGCCGGGAATGAGGACCTGAGTTATCGGGAAAGGTCGAATAGGTTGGGGGCTTTATCCCCTGAGCACAGGAGAATGAGGGGGATTTAATCGAGGTAGTCAGAATTACCAGGGGTACAGATGTAAGCAGGCTTTTTACACTGAGGTTGGGTGTAACTAGGACTAAAGATCGTGGGTTAAGAGTGAAAGGTGAAATGTTTAAGCTGGAACTTAAACAGCAGAGGTAGGTTCGGAGTAAAATGGACAGGAAAGGAATGGAGGGTTATGGGCTGAGTGCAGGTCGGTGGGACTAGGTGAGAGTAAGCGTTCGGCACGGACTGGAAGGGCCGAGATGGCCTGTTTCCGTGCTGTAATTGTTATATGGGGATATAGGTAAGGACTTTATTCCCTGGAGCGTAGAAGAATGAGGGGAGACTTGATAGAGGTATATAAAATTATGATGGGTATAATGAGGCCAGGGGAGAAAAAAACGTGAAGGGGCAAAAGTTTAAAGGGAACATGGGGGGGGGGGGGCTTCTTCACACAGAGAGTGGTGGGAGTGTGGAACGAGCTGCCAGATGAAATGGTAAATACGGGCTCACTTTAACAGTTAAGAAACACTTGGATAGGTACGTGGATGAGAGGGGTATGGAGGGATATGGGCCAGGTGCAGGTCGGTGGGACTAGCAGAAAAATGGTTCGGCACAGCCAAGAAGGGGCAAAAGGCCTGTTTCTGTGCTGTAATGTTCAATGCTTCTAACTTCTTCACTTGGGGGTGGTGAGAGTGTGGGGTGAGCTGCCAGCAGAAGTGCTGGATGCAGGTTTGATTTCTACGTTTGAGAGAAGTTTGGATGAAGAGCTTGTGTTTTATGGCACTCGGTTAATCGTTCAGCCTGGACTAGATGGTCTGAAGGGCCTCTTTCTGTGCTGTAATGTCCCATGAATCTAAAACTCTGTATTTCTTTGCATGATTTGTCTTCTTTTACGCGCTGCTTGTTTGTCAGTCTTTGCTTATGTAGAGTTTTCCATAAATTCTATCGCATTTCTTTATTTTCCCGCGAAGGTCTGCAGGAAAATGAACCCGAGAGTGATACACGGTGACACATACGTACTTTGACAATAAACTTAGCCTGGAGTTTACAGGCCACTGACGTTTGAAAAGTGGGAAGGAAGGAGTGCCCCAGCTGGGCCCCCTCCACGTGGTGAAAAACACAGATTCGAACTGCAAACCTTCTGTCCATCACCAGACACCAAAAGACCGGAAACCAGAACCCCAACAGGAACTGCCAATCAGAGCTTGACAGAGAGGGAGGAGGGTGCAGATGAGGGGCAGTCCTGAGGACCAAAGTGCCTCCTTCGTGAGAGAGAGGTCCGAGGAGAATGGCCAGAGAGTTCCCAGCTGAGAGGAAGACGAGTGACTCGGAAAGCCACGAGTTACAACGGCCAACACACACAAAATGCTGGTGGAACACAGCAGGCCAGGCAGCATCTACAGGGAGAAGCACTGTCAACATTAACAACAACACACACAAAATGCTGGTGGAACACAGCAGGCCAGGCAGCATCTACAGGGAGAAGCACTGTCAACATTAACAACAACACACACAAAATGCTGGTGGAACACAGCAGGCCAGGCAGCATCTATAGGGAGAAGCACTGTCGACATTAACAACAACACACATAAAATGCTGGTGGAACACAGCAGGCCAGGCAGCATCTATAGGGAGAAGCACTGTCGACATTAACAACAACACACATAAAATGCTGGTGGAACACAGCAGGCCAGGCAGCATCTACAGGGAGAAGCACTGTCAACATTAACAACAACACACACAAAATGCTGGTGGAACACAGCAGGCCAGGCAGCATCTACAGGGAGAAGCACTGTCAACATTAACAACAACACACACAAAATGCTGGTGGAACACAGCAGGCCAGGCAGCATCTATAGGGAGAAGCACTGTCGACATTAACAACAACACACACAAAATGCTGGTGGAACACAGCAGGCCAGGCAGCATCTATAGGGAGAAGCGCCGTCGACGTTTCGGGCTGAGACCCTTCGTCAGGACTAACTGAAAGAAAAGATAGTAAGAGATTTGAAAGTAGGAGGGGGAGGGGGAAATGCAAAATGATAGGAGACTGGAGGGGGAGGGGTGAAGCTAAGAGCTGGAAAGGTGATTGGCGAAAGTGATACAGAGCTGGAGAAGGGAAAGGATCATGGGACGGGAGGCCTTGGGAGAAAGAAAGGGGGAGGGGAGCACCAGAGGGAGATGGAGAACAGGCAGAGTGATGGGCAGAGAGAGGGAAAAAAAAAGAGGGAGGAAAAATACTAAATATATCAGGGATGGGGTAAGAAGAGGAGGAGGGGCATTAACGGAAGTTAGAGAAGTCAATGTTCATGCCATCAGGTTGGAGGCTACCCAGCCGGTATATAAGGTGTTGTTCCTCCAACCTGACTGTGGCTTCATCTTGACAGTTACAACAGTGGTGTGCAGAAGAGCATCTCTGAACGCAGAGCAGGTCGAATGCTGAAGCGGACGGGCTACAGCAGAAGACCACAAGCACACACTCAGTGGCCGCTTTATTAGGTACTGAAGATACTGACAATAAATTTACTTTGAACTTTTGAGTTCTAAGCAGGACTCCTGTGTTTAACTTCTAATGTCACTCTGCCAACTCCAGCTCCACGTTTTGTGAAATCATTGATTCGTTTAACGCGGCAAGTGCTCTGATTTTCTCCTGCTCCTGTGGAATTGATTACCTCAGCTTCTGCTCTCGCGTGGAGCCAATTCCCCATTTACATCAACCGCTCTGTCAGCTGATCTCAATTAGTCTTGCAAACTGGTTCGTTGGTTTGGGAGAGGGAAATTAATTTGAGATTCTACCCATGAATGATCTATTTACAATTAGCTGCAAAGAAAATGACAGATTCGATGAAGATTTATTTTAATTCTACCAGAATTCTACCATTTGGAATATGTCAGGTATCTTGTTAATTGATTGATCTCTGTCTAGTTCGCCTTCACAGTGTACGCTGTTGTCGAAATTAAGTCTTCGAGACAGGGCATCTCGAATAAGCGACGCTGCAGACTGTAACATCGAAACAGCCAGCTGTTCACCTCCCTCTGGTCTGCTGGGCAGGAGCAAAATCTCCCTCCCTCATTAGAGAGAGAGAAAGAGGGTCTGTCCGAGATGTCAAAGTGTTGGTGCGGACTGTAGCTTTTGAAGGACTCGGGGTCACGGTCTCTTTGGGGATTTGCTTGCGTGGTGGGTGATGGTTGGGGGTCGCTGCTTGTGCTGGAGCAAGCGGGAGGGGGAGGGGGTAGGTTGATGGTTTTGCTGGTGTTAGTGCATGGGAGGGGGAGGGAGTGCTTCGGGGTTCTAATATTTTCTGTCATTCATACTTCAGGATTTCCTTTCCTTCTGTTTTGTGAAGAGTACGAATTTCAGGTTGTATTCCGGTTTCAGGTTACATTCTCCAATACTAAATTGAACCACTGAACGAAAGTTTTCAAAAATTAGCTCCGGTCTGCAGTGTGAATAGGTCTTATTCATATTGTTTTGATTGTTTTAAACAAACTCCTACTTAATTTGTCTTTGAAATTTCAGTTCACTCAGAGTGTCCATGTGAAGTTCTATGTTTATTTGACTGAAAAGTTTGCAAACCTGTTAACTCTTGGTAAGAGGACACAGCTCTGCGAATGGCCTTTACTTCATCAAAACGTCACAGCGGCAGTGCGGACAATGCCGAGGAGATTTACAAGAATGATACTGGAATGTGAGGATGGACAGTGCCTTGAAAAAGTATTCAGCTCCAACCCTTTGTTCACTTGAGTATTACAACCAGGGGTTTTGATCAATTTAACTGAGAATTTTTATTTGCGAATCACATAGTCCTTTTGCACAGTCGAGCCCAAAATACAGGGAAAGTTGTAAAGCATTAAGAATTGAAATGTCAGCAGTTCAGAAGTACTCCTCCCCCTTTGCTCAGTGTCTAGTTGAACCACCTCTCACAGCTATTACAGCCAGCAGTCTTTTTGCAGAAGTCAATGTGGTCTCTCTGCACTTAACAGCTTTCATCTTCTCATAATCCCTGACCAGATTTCTAGTCCCTGCTACCGAGAAGCATCCCCATAGCATGATGCTAGCCCCACCATACTTGGCAGAAGGGAAGGTGTTACTGGCTGATGCCCAGTATTACATTTATGTACACACACCGTTTCACGTTGAGGGCAAAAAGTTCCACTTTAATCTCATCTGGCCACAAGACCTCCGTCCACATTTTTACAGTGTCTTCCAAGTGACGCTTGCAAAGTCTTTACAAGTAAGGGTATGCCTTTCTTTAAGCAGCACATGTGGCATAAATCTAATACTGGGAGATAAATACAGAGAGATCCTGGATAAAAACCTCTGCTGGAAAGTTTAGACTGGGGAGGACGTTTGTCTTTCAGCAGGGTAACGACCGATTGCACACTGCCAGAGGCAGTTGATGCCCTCCAGTGTCCCAGTCAGAGTGCTGACCTTAACCCGATCGAACTTCTCCGGCAAGACCTCACCATTGCTGGCCACCAGCGCTCCCCAACTAACCCGGCACAGCCTGAGCAATTTTTCATGGATAAATGGGCAAATCATGCTCCTTCACCTTGTACCAAGCTTCTCCAGAAAGACTGTAACAGCTGTGAGATGTGGTTCATCTGGTTCTGAGCAAAGGTGGGGGGGGGGGGGGGGGGGGGGGGGCGGGGAGATGAATACTTTTGAACTGCTGACATTTCAGGTTCTGAATTTTTAGTTTTTCATGTTCTTGTAGTCACGTGCAACACACGGAGGCAGAGAGAGCTGAGCTCAGAATGCCTTTACTGATTCAAAATCGCGCGCTTAAATCTCCCCTCCCATTGCCCCCTGCGACCCGCGGGGACGTCAGACTGTCCCCGGAGGTCCGCCCCGAGCGGGTCGTTCCAAATGCGCTACACGCGTGTCTGCCCGCGGCTCCCGATGGCGGTTCGGGTCCCGCGTGTGCAGGCCGCCACACTCTACAAACTTCCCTGTTTTTCTGGGCTCCACTGTGGAAAAAGGAGCACGTGATTCACAAGTTGGTCAAAATCCCCAATTGTAGAACTCAGTTATGTCAAAAAGGGTCGGGGGGGGGGGGGGGGGGGATGAATACTTTTCCAAGGCACTCTACACAACTGGTAAACATAGAAAATAGGTGCAGGAGTAGGCCATTCGGCCCTTCGAGCCTGCACCACCATTCAGTATGATCATGGCTGATCATCCAACTCAGAACCCTGTACCTGCTTTCTCTCCATACCCCCTGATCCCTTTAGCCACAAGGGCCATATCTAACTTCCTCTTAAATATAGCCAGTGAACCGGCCTCAACTGTTTCCTGTGGCAGAGAATTCCACAGATTCACCACACTCTGTGTGAAGAAGTTTTTCCTCATCTCGGTCCTAAAAGGCTTCCCCTTTATCCTTAAACTGTGACCCTCGTTCTGGACTTCCACAACATCGGGAAAAATCTTCCTGCATCTAGCCTGTCCAATCCCTTTAGAATTTTATACGTTTCAATAAGATCCCCCCTCAATCTTCTAAATTCCAGTGAGTATAAGCCTAGTCGATCCAGTCTTTCTTCATATGAAAGTCCTGCCATCCCAGGAATCAATCTGGTGAACCTTCTTTGTACTCCCTCTATGGCAAAAATGTCTTTCCTCACATTAGGAAACTGCTCACAATATTCTAGGTGTGGTCTCACCAAGGCCTTGTACAACTGCAGTAGAACCTCCCTGCTCCTGTACTCAAATCCTTTTGCTATGAATGCCAACATACCATTTGCCTTTTTCACCGCCTGCTGTACCTGCATGCCCACCTTCAATGACTGGTGTACAATGACACCCAGGTCTCCTTGCATCTCCCCTTTTCCTAATCGGCCACCGTTCAGATAATAATCTGTTTTCCTGTTCTTGCAACCAAAGTGGATAACCTCACATTTATCCACATTAAATTGTATCTGCCATGAATTTGCCCACTCACCTAACCTATCCAAGACACCCTGCATCCTCTTAGCATCCTCCTCACGGCTAACACCGCTGCCCAGCTTCGTGTCATCCGTAAGGGCGAATAAACCTTTTGTCTTGCGGAAAGGTTTCCAGTAAGAATGAGCCCGATACATTAGGGACATCAGAGAACAACTTAGACAGGGAGACGGTAGATGGAAAACTGGACGGTTATGTAGGAGGGAAAGGTTCGATTAAGCTTAGGAGTAGGTTAAAAGGTAGACACAACTTGGTGGGCCGAACAGTCTGTTGTTGTGTCCGATATTCTATATTATCACGTCTTCATTTGATTTTGTGACTGTATGTGGCGGATTGTAACTGCGTGTGATGTATCTACTGTGTTTTGCACCTTGTCCCAGAGGAACGTTGTTTCGTCTGACCACATACATGACAATAAACTTCAACTTGACAAGAAAGAGAAATGTGGCGGTACTTACGGTTTGGTAGCTATTGCCCTTTAGAAGAGCTGGCCTTCTCCTCTTTATAGTGCAAGGCTTCCTGTGGGTTGTAATTGTCTTTTGAAGCAATTTTCTGTAACGTCCATTTGTCTTTCAGCAGTTTATCGTAGAAGGCCAAACAGTCGAGGTCAAAGTTCACCTGCACCAGCAAGATGGCCTTCATTGTGGAAATACTGAGATGCGACTTGTCCGGCGACAGGACGGTGCTCATCGCCGAGAAGAGTCTTTCAATGGGGGCCGTGCTGCCCGGCAGGCACAGTACGAACTCCACGGCCTTCGCCAGGTGCGAGCACGCAAACCCACTCCTCTGCATGTCCCGGAAGACCTGGCACCACCTCTCAGAGACCGGCAGCTTCTCGGTGTTCCAGACGGGCAGGAGCCTGGAGACGACTTGCTTCGAGTTGCCCCACTCCTCGAAGAGGCGCTTCTTGTCTATCACCCGCAGGGAGGCAATGTTCGCCTGGCAAGTGGCCAGGCTGCCCTGAACGTCCTCCCACTTGGGCATGCTTCTGAGCAAGGCCCAATCCAGCAGCTCCGTGCACGCGAAGGCCGACCTCCACCGATCCAGGTAGCTCACCGCCGTTGAGAAGAAGTTCTCCACTGCGCCGTAGAACTTCTCCTCGGTGATTTCCTCGTCCTCAACCAGACACTGGAACAGGATCTTGGTGTCCGACGTGACAAATTTGTCCTTCAGCCCCTCCGCCAGGCTTTCTCGCAGGGCCCGGATCTGCAGGGCCACCTCGATCACAGAGGAATCGTTCTTCTCGATGGCCTCCACCGTCTTCTGAAAGACCGCTATCTGTTTACTGGCAAAAGCCAGCCACAGTTTGGTGCAGGGGTTATTGAACATGTGCCTTAACATCGTAGGGCACTTTTCCTGAGATAGAAAATACACCTTCAGTCCCTCAAAGATCAATAGGATCCTGTCGAGTGCTGGGCCCAGAGAAAGGAACCGTGCGCTGCCTTGCTCCAGCAATTTGGAATACTCCAGGCTCACAAACCGGCAGAAGTCTTTCAGCTCCTCTGTACGAACAGTATAAATATGGAAGTACTTATAAATTTTCACCGCAAAGCACTCCACATCAAGTGGCAGTGAGTCGGCTGCTGTCTGCAGACAGTTGTGAACGATGTGAGTCCCACAGCCCACACTGAAGATCTCCCTCCCCAGTTGGACCTGCAGTTTCTGCCACACGCTGTTCCTCCCGGCCCGCTTGGCGCCACCAAAGTTCGTATTGGTGTTGTCCGCGCAAAGCCCAACCAGTTTCTCCCCGAGATTATTGGCCTTGATCAGCTGAAGCAGAAACTCGCACTGCAGGTCCGGCGTCTCACCTGGCCGCGAAGTAAAGGCGATGATTTTTGTTTTGACCCCGGCCACTGGCAGGAAGTAACGCACCAGAACCGGGAACAGCTTTTGGTCTTCCTTGTTTGATGTATTCAAGCTAAGTGAAATGAACGAACACTGGTCTAAATCAGCCAGTACCTCTTCAGTTGACAAGGGCGCCAAGACGTTGCAAATAATTTCCTCGGAATTTGTCCATGCGGATGAACATTCGGGTTGGTAAAGCTTTTTAATCAACTGTGAGGTACAATTGTCAAACCTGAAGCCGTGCCCATGGCGCACAGAATGGTAAGCAAACAGCCCCTCACTGGCATAAATGTAATCATCATCTGTATTCTGCTCCACAAACGCAGGTGATCCACTTGGAGAAGGGTACCTGCTTTGTTCTTCTTCCTTGCATTCTTTTGGGAGGGGCTGCTGAGTCTTATCAACATGGTTAGCTTGAGAAATTGAAAAGTGCTCCCCGGTGAATCCATTCCTACACTGAGCACAGGTCAAAGGCCTCTCCCCGAGGCGCACTTGCTGCTGTATCAGAGGATGGGATGACCGAGTGAACCCCTTACCGCACTCGGAGCAAATGAAGAGGCTCTCCCCGTTGTGAACGCGCTGGTGCCGCACCAGGTTGGAAGACTGGATGAAGCCCTTCCCACACGTCGGGCAGGTGAACGGACTCTCCCCGTTGTGAACTCGCTGGTGCCTCACCAAGTGCGACGACTGGACGAACCCCTTGCCGCACTCGGGGCAGGTGAAGGGCCTCTCCCCCGTGTGAACCCGCTGGTGTTTCAGCAGGTCCGACGAGCGAGTGAACCCCTTCCCGCACTCGGAGCAGGTGTACGGCCGCTCACCGGTGTGGATTCGTCGGTGCTTCACCAGATCGCTGGGTCTCTTGAAGTGTCTCCCGCATTCAGAGCACTGAAGTGGGTTCATTGCTGCCGAGGTAAGAACGTCTTGATCGGGGGGGGCGGTGAATCGGTGATTTCCCTCCTGGTGGCGGTCCCTCCCCAGTCAACACCGAGGCTGGATCAGGGCCCGAGCCCGAGGAGGAGCTCCCAGCCGGGGAGAGAATGGGCGTTGGCTCCGAAAGCGCCGCACGCCACCGGGCCAGGACAGCCCCGGCCACCCACCTTCCGCCGGCGCTCCCGGGCCCCGGGGAGTCTCCCGGCTCTTAACGAAGGTCCCGCCGCCAGCTCGGCCCAGGAAGCACTGCGGACCCACTACCGCGCATGCGCGACCCTTTGGACCGGGCGAGTAGAGCGGTTTCCCGAGCGCGGGGTATTATAGGTAGCGAGGAGGACATGCGCTTCCTGTACCCGCCGCTTTACCCGCACCGGCGTGTGCACTATAAACCAACGGAATTCGTGGAAGCCACAGAGACACCTGGACTTGAGACCGGCAGAATGAACTGAAAAATCGCCAGTAAATATTCTGGCAATCGGGTGGCTTAATTCGGCCAACTATTTGCCAGGTTATTAGTTTGTTTTCCATTTTTTAAAGGGTGAATCTCCGTGATGATCTTAGCTCCGCCTTTAATACTGTTGTTCCGGAGTTGCTCGCCAGTAAGTTAACCCAGCTACTTTTACCCCACAGTACCTGTCAGTGGATTACGACCTTCCAGTCAGGAAGGAAGGAGGATGTGAGGCTGGGTTCCTACTTAACCGATCCAATGTCAATAAGCACGGGCTCTCTCCGGGGCTGTGTCCTTTCACCCCCTCCTGTTCTCATTTCATACTTTACCTCCACAGACAAATCTGTTAACATCCTAAAGACCAGAGATAACACGACTGTCGTGGTCTCATCTCCGTCTTGCCGCATGGTGTGCTCGTAACCACCTGGAGCTGAATGCTATCAAGACAGTGAAATGAGGGTTGACTTCCACCGACAATTTACTACCTCCTCCCCCTTGGAAATCAGTGGTCATTATCGATACAGTGAAGTGGAACTAGCACGTTACAGCCATCCCTACGAAAGGCCAGAAGAGATTGTTCTTTCCAGCTTAGGAACATTAACATCTCAGGGCGTGTCCTGGTGAATTTTTACTCAGCCGTTCATTGAGAGTGTTGTGACTATCACCGTTTGGTTTCCAGCCGCCTCCTCCCTCTCCAAGTCCAGGTCGCAGCGGGCTGTCAGCTCGGCGGAGATCATTCGCTGTCAGCTACCCACCTGTTAATCGCCAGAGCGAAGAAAAAAGCTGACAAAAAAAATTGCCCGCCCCGGCAGCCATCTAATCGCCAAACTGACATCAGCAAGACGCTACAAGTCCGTCACAACTAGGACCACACGTCATCTCGAAGCTGTTCAGCTTCTCAACAAAACTCACTCCGGTGTAGTACCCCGCACAACATCCCTTAAATGGTCTCCCCTGCTCTCCTTGCTCTGTTGGAAATTATTTAGTCTGTTCACATGTCTTTAAGTTTGATTTTTGCACGCGGCCGTTCTGCTAATTGTTGACTGCTCATGGCTATTTGCACTCATGGCTATTTGCACTATTGTCTTGTAAACTGTTGGTTGCTGTTGTGTTGTCTGTGGTGGTGTTGTCCTGCGTTTTCCGCTTGGCACCGAACCGCGATCTATTCTGGTCCGTTTCACACACAGGCAGTAAATGATTCTGATTCTGAGACTTCTTTTATTAAGCAACTATATTAACGTGCAGATTGGGAGGTCAGATGGACGGGTAAAGCTGATTTACCTTTGATGGAAGGAACAGGAAAAGGCGGAGGAATTAAACATAAAAAAAACTACCGGAAATACAGGTGCAGCGCGAATGTGAGGCGAAGGAAATACCTACTGATAAAAAAAATGTAATTCAGGAAAAGTTAGTGAAAGAAGTGGCGGATAAATCCTCAAGACGGCTTCAAGTTCTTGGGTGTCGAGATCTCTGAGGATCTAACCTGGTCCCAACACATCGATGCAGTTATAAAGAAGGCAAGACAGCGGCTATAGGAGTTTGAAGAGATTTGGCATGTCAACAAATACACTCAAAAACTTCTATAGTTGTACAGTGGAGAACCTTCTGACAGGCTGCAGCACTGTCTGGTATGGAGGGGCTACTGCACAGGACTGAAAGAAGCTGCAGCGAGTTGTAAATCTAGTCAGCTCCACCTTGGGCACTAGCCTACAAAGTACCCAGGACATCTTTAGGGAGCTGTGTCTCAGAAAGGCAGTGTCAAAAGTGTGGGAATGTAAAGACTGTAATGGAAATATTTGTAAAGGACTGAGAGTCATTGAATAGTTTATAGTATATAATTTTATTTTTGAATAAAGTATATTTTGATTTAAAAAATTCCGACTATAGTTAGTGATGTGACAGGGTTTCCCCATGAGTGGTGAATGAACAGATCAGGCCTGTATGTTCCAGAGTTTGGCAGGGGATCTCACTGCAGCTTAGAGTTACAGTGTTATACAATAGGGAAACAGGCCATTCTGCCCATCCTGCCTATGTCAACCATGATGTCTCCGCAAGCTAGTCCTATTTCCCCACATTTGTCCCATCATCTGTAACTTCTCCAGGTCCGCTGATACTGACACCATGGCCAAGAGAGTTTACCGGTGCCTCCACTTCCTCAGGAGAAAGAAATTTGGCCTGTCCCTCTGACCCTCGCCAATTTTTATCAATGCGCTCCTACCTGGATGCATTGTAACTTAGCATGGGACCCGGTTTGCCGGAGAACACGAGGGAACGCAGAGTCGCAATGCCAAGCAGGAGGTCAGTCTTCCCTCTTGTCTACAACTCTTACTGCCTTGCTAAAGCAGCCAGCAGAATCGAACAGCGCAGCACTCGATGTCACAGAACGTAATCAGAATGCAACCTGAAACGACTTTACTCTTCACAGACATCCACACAA